>NT_165979.1:1903007-1941428 GCF_000143365.1 Chaetomium globosum CBS 148.51
GCTCGGCTGCGGCCACGCCGAGTCGGGCGAAATATTCCGCGGGGGAGATTCGGAGGGAACGGGAGTTGCTGTTTCGGGCTGGGGGGGTCGTGGAGAGGGTGTTGGGGGAGGAGGTTAGGGCGGGCGTGGTGAAAGTCGTGGATTGGTTGGAGGCGGAACCGATGGCGGTGTTGGAGTCGGGAGTGGTGGTGTGTACGGTGCATCATGGGGGGGCGAATTCGTTTTTGGAGGCGGTTTGGTAAGTTAGTTGGTTGTGGTGGCGTCACTACGGGTTGTGGTGGCTAACTTAACCGTCTGGTGTTATAGTGCTGGGGTTCCGCAGGTGGTCCTCCCCGTGTGGATGGACACGTTCGACTTTGCTCGGAGGACGGAGTTGCTCGGCATCGGGCGGTGGGGCAACCGGCGCGCTCGCAAGCTTTGTGACGAAAAGGAGCTTGGGGCCGTATTGACGGAGGTCGTTGTCGGGGAGAAGGCGCCAGCCTATGCGCGGAAAGCGAAAGGAACTGGCGGAGCTGTGTAAAATGTCCGGGGGCGGAAGAGTGATTGCGGCCCGGCATATCTTTGGCTCAGATTGGAGGTGGCCATGTGCAGTCGCCGTCGGAGGGGGAGAAAGAGACGGATTCGTTGTTAGACGCTCATACATGACAGCTGCCAGCGGTTCAGATTTGGGTGTGGTTAGTGTGACCTTCCCTAGGTAGTTATGAAATGATTGTCAGGTTTCGAGACCAGCAGTGCACTCAACAGTTCGTCTTAGTCCTTCAAGTGGTGCCCGAGACGGCGACTGAAATATGACACCTTCCAACCCATAGCACAGTGATTCTTGTTTGCTTTACATAAATAAACCCACCCCCTGTCGAGTGGAAATGTACTAAAGCCATGTCATACCCCGGCAATGATCGTATAATGCCCAGCTTTCCTTAGACGCCTTGCCCCCAATTCTTACCCCAACACATACACCCCTCTCCCCATGACCCTCCACTACTTTTGCACGACCGGTGCTTTGGGCGGCTCCCATACCTCCGGGTCCACCGCGTTCTTCTTTGGTTCACCGGATATCATCCTTGCGCGCTCGGTCGACCCGTAATCCTGGCTGTACTGTCTCGGCTCCTCAACTGGCGGTTTAGGCAGCTCGTAGCCGGTCATTTTAGGGAACAGCAGGTAGGTAAGTAGGTAGTGATGTTTTATCCGGGCCAGCTGTCAGGCTGAGTGTCAGCTAATCTTCTCTGAGTGACACTTCAGCATGGGAAATCTCGCTCTCACTTACCCTGACCTTTTGGCTTTTGGTAACGCTCCCAGGTTACTCGGCTTTTCCGCGCCGATGAATGTTGCTGCAGACCAACCCTTTTGTGGTCTATGTGTCTTGGTAGGGTCTGCTGAGCCACGTTTTTGTAAGTGGCGGGAGGGCAAGAACCTTGACTTGAGTCCTAAACAGCCGCCGGAGGTGAATGACACAGCAAACAAGGAACCATGAAAGCGCGATCATAATTCTAGCAGGCCCCAAAGACCGGTGAGGAAACATGAAGTTGGACTGTGGGTCTCATTAAGTGAAACACCATGTGGAATCATTTCGCCGCAAGCCTTCTCGGACTTGTTACATGTTTTGATGCATTCCTGTCAGCAATCAGCAGCAACTCGGGGTCGGCTTACTAGTGACCACTGGTACCTTGGATTTACTGACTTTTTGTCACGACATCGTTAAAGGAATTTGTACATGAAAGTAATTCTATCATCATTTTGAGGTTTGCACTCATCCCCGAACTCGGTGAATGATGCATTGGTTCAAGATCGGAAGATTCAAAAACTTCGTTGGTCAATCAGGAAGGAATGAGAGACCAAGTCAATGATTTGAATGGGCTAGTCGAGTGGCCTCCGATTCCTCCGTCGTACCCTACCTTACCGAGCGGCACGTAGCAATCTGAAGGGTTTTCTTCACAAATTCCTGGGCCATGCAACGAACTCAGAAAAAAAGACCAGAAAGGAGGCCACTTCACCGCCATTTCAATCAAGATCTGTCCACCATCCCGCCAATCAGGCTGCCACGAGGACTGGCTTGGAAGAACCCGAGACCACGGCTCAGGCGCGTCGATTGTTTCCGTCACAAGCAGAAACAAGCATGAAATGGCGCGGTCCAAGGCGGCAACGGCCGAGTGCAATGCTGCGGTGCACCCATTACTCCCTCGGTAATCACACCAACCTCCTGCAGGCTGCATCGCTCCACCTGCGCTATCACAGCACCTTAGTATCAAGATCCAATATATGCACTACACTCCACACTTGAGTCCCAGCTCCCAGGGGTCAAGCACGACGCTTGGGGTGCTCATGGTTGAGGCTTGGAGCATTCCGCTTCCAGAAATCCAACCAAAATCTGACGGCAAGCCCGGAAGTTGGATTTGGAAACAGATGCCGAAGAAGGCTTTTCTTTGGCGTGCAGCAAGCCACCAGGCTTCGACCCCTCGCCTGTCCTTGCTCATTGTCAGACACGAGTTTCCGGGATGCCAAGTGATGACTCCTTCCTGACCCCTGCCCGGGCCGGCATACCAAAGAGAAGGCTCCCTCGGGCTTCTCGGCCCGAGCCCTCAGGGGTCGAGGAACAATCATGTTCTCAGGAACCAGCTGAGATCGTGAGCTGCCCACGTTTTGCAGGGCTGGTGACGACGTCGCTACTACCTTGCTATGCACATCAGATCACAGATTGCATAATATGTTTGCCGCTTACCCCCCTATTACTTGGGTTTACCGGGACGTAGAGCAGTATAAATATGTGTGGCCAAACGGCCCTGGTCTTTGAGGAAAGGGGCGCGTGTCCTTGATCGAAGCCGTCACGAAAATGCGTCTCTCGGGCTCCGTTACTGTTTCGCTCGCCGCGTTGGCGAGCGCTCACCCCGGTTCCACGGTCAAGCGGCAAGCCTCACAGCTCCGTGATAGTTACGACTTTGTCATCGTTGGCGGCGGGACTAGCGGCCTCACCGTGGCTGACCGTCTTACAGCAGCCTTTCCCAAGAGTGAGTCCGTGCTTGCGTCCCATGTTTCTCAACCCGATTCACCTTGCTCATTTCTCCAGAAACCGTTCTTGTCGTCGAATATGGTGAGATTGAGTTTGGGCCTGGTAACTTTGACCCGCCACCAACCACACCCGCAAGCCAGTGGAAAGTCACATCGCTGCCAAACCCTGAGGTAAACAACAAGACCGCTCTCGTCAGCCTTGGTCAGGTGGTTGGCGGGAGCACCGTCGTCAACGGCCAGTTCCTCGACCGCGGGTCGCGTTTTGATTACGACTCGTGGCAGGCACTCAATAGCCAGGGATCTACCGGTGTCAACTGGAACTGGGACACCCTATTCCCGTATTTCAAAAAGGTAACAGCAACCTTCTGTGTTTTGAAACCCGTGTTCTTACTCTCAACTCTTTCCTATTCCCTGATCTGTTTCCGGCATTTGCTAAAACTTTGTCAGAGCGTCACACTCACAGAGCCATCAACCGAGCTAGTTGAGGACTATGGTTATACTTGGGATGTTTCGGCCTACGGCGGCTCCACCCCCGTCTACGCCACCTACCCCCCCTTCCAATGGGCTGACCAGCACGTTATGTGGGATACGTACAAAGAGCTGGGTGTCCAAGAACCCAAAGAATGTGCCAACGGTAACAAGGAAGGCATTTGCTGGGTGCCTACCACGCAACATCCCGTGACTGCGCTTCGCTCTCATGCCAGGCTTGGCCACTACGCTGCTGTCATCGACACCAGGCCCAACTACGACCTTCTCGTGAAGCACCAGGGCGTCAGGGTTGTGTATCCCAAGAAAGCTAGACGCAACGCTGGCCCGCCGATTGTTGAGGTCCGATCACTGGCTGATGACAACCTGTTTAACGTGACAGCCAAGGCCGAGGTTATCATCTCAGCCGGTGCCATCCACACACCTACTGTTTTGATGAGAAGCGGCATTGGCCCGGCGTCAGTGCTGGAGTCCGCGGGCATCCCGCTTGTGCTCGATCTCCCCGGTGTCGGCTCCAACTTCCAGGACCACACTGGGCCGTCCGTCTCATGGAACCGTATGTCCTTGGCTAATGACCAATAACCGTGCTTCTGCTAACTCGAGCAACCGTCCAGTCACCACACCCGGCGACTTCCACCCGGTCCCCAGCGCCATGGACGACACCGCGTTCGCCGCCGACGCAGCGGCGGGCTTCAACGAGACCCCCTCGCGCGGCCCCTACACGCTCGCCCTGGCCAACAGCGCCGCGTACGTCTCGCTCCCCCACCTTGCCCCCTCCAACCACGGATCCATCATTACCAAAATCCGCGCCATCGCCGCCGACGCCGCCCTCGCAGCATCCTACCTCCCGCCAGACCACCGCACCTCCACCCCCATGATCGCCGGCTACCAAGCCCAGCTCTCCGCCCTCGCGGACCTTCTCGCCAACGCGCAATCCCCCAGCATCGAATCGCCCTTCTGGACCGGCGCCTCCGCCTCCGCCATCCTCCTGCACCCCCTCAGCCGCGGCACCGTCCGCCTCGACCCCGCCAACCCCCTCGCCCAACCCATCCTCGACTCCCGCGCGGGCACCAACCCCGTCGACTTCGACCTGCACCTCGCACACGTGCGCTTCCTGCGTCGGGCCGGCGCCACCGCCACGCTGCGCCGCTACGGCGCCGTCGAGGTCGCGCCCGGGGCCGCGGTGGATGATGCCGATGACGACGCGCTGCGCGCGTTTGTGCGCGACTCCGCGTCGCTGTCGTTTAATCACCCGTGCTGTACGGCGGCGATGCTGCCGGAGGAGAAGGGGGGGGTTGTGGGCACGGATCTCAAGGTGCATGGGGCTGGGGGGAGGTTGCGGGTGGTGGATATTAGTGTTCTGCCGCTGGTGCCGGGGTCGCATTTGATGGCGACGGCGTATGCGGTTGGGGAGAGGGCGGCGGAGTTGATTATAAGGGAGTGGAAGTGAACTGAGCGAAGGGGGATGGGGGGGGGGGGGGGGGGGGGGGGAGATGGAGTGATGTGTGTGTGCTTGGGAGTGGTACCGTGGTTGGGCTGTGGTGTGGGAGAAGGCAGGGCAGGGAGTAATGGTCCCGCTCTGGATGCGATGCAGGTAGATAGCAACACATGCACATGCTCATTGAGTCTCTTGAGCCAAACCGAGTTACATTTCGACCCCCTAGGTCCGATAACACCGCCTATTTGACTTAAGCAGGAGCAGTGGCGTTGACCAACGGCCAGTTGATCCCCTTGTCGGCCGCCCCCGTGTTGCCCAGCCCGGCACAGCTGTACAGCCCAACCGCGTTGTTCTCCACCGCCCTCATGTAAACCAAGTCGACGCACTGCTCTGTTTTGATGTCAGTCTACATGCTCAAATCGACGGGGTTATGTGTTGCTGCACGATTGGATGACATGCTGAGATTTGGGAGGCTGGTGAAAGGGAAGGGGGTTAAGGGGCTCAGGGGCTCAGGGTCTCAGGGGTAACAGATGAACAACCACCGAAAGACTTACTCTGGCCCGAGGGCTCCAGCGCAATGCGACCGTCGGCCATGACAAACCAGTTCTGGGACTCGGTCTCGGCGCACTCGTTGACGTAGATGTTGCCCATGTCCTTCCAGTTGGCTGTGTTGGTTCCGAAACGTCAGCGCTTTTCGTTCTCTGGTTAGGTATTTTCAGGGTGAGGCTATGGCTCCTGTTGTTCCCCCTCCTACCCCCCTACCTATCCAAACTTACCCTTGGCGCCTCCGTCCATGCAGAGCGTGGTGCCAGCGAGCTGGATCTTGGTCGCGCCGTCCTTGAGGTACCACTGCTGCTCCGGGGTGCTTTTGCGGGTTTGGCTGTGTGGGCGCAAACGTTCCGGTTAGCGGGTTACGGTTTTACAGGACGATGTTTTGGCGGGGGGAATAAGACATACACGATGGTGGTGCTGCCGGTAGTCCGCGCCTTCGCGACGATTACAAACTTGGGGTCTACATTCGACGTGATGTATACGGCGCGGTAGCCCTCGGGGACCTGAGCGAGGCCGACCGCGGCAAGGGCGAGGAGGACAACAGAGGTACCGAGCATCGTGATTATAACAGTATCGTAACTGGATGGAGGACGTTGGAGGGTCTATGGACAAGCTTCGGCCAAGGCGAATGGGGCCGGTGTACATATGTAGGCAACCATACGTGATCCAACGTTGTTGTTCCCCTCTTAATTTACAGACTTCGGAGGTGCTTAATTAAACTAGGGAGCTTCTAGAATCACCGATAGGTGGGAAGCTGGAGCGGCGGACGGGGCCACTTATTCTAATCCAACCCTTCGCAGTGGTGAATGAGCGAAGAGCCGCGTGTTCGGAGATCGGCAGATGATTCCTCGACTAAAATAGGGTTCCGGATATTACCGCCCCCTGACCACTAACTAATAGCATCGTCCGGCTGGTTAATTTGATATATGCCCGGCCAGGGCTGAAGGGTAAACCCCATTTCCGCTTAAAGGCAAGCTCCCAGGTAGAATCCCCTAACAGTGATTCGCTGCTCCATTTGTATCGTAGTTGAGTTCCTCGAGAAAGCCCCAGAACTAACAATACGGCAAGGTATGGGTGACACCGGCCAAAGTCAGCCCTTGCGACCCCGCAAACCGGATAAACCCGCCATCATACAAGCCGTATCTCAGGTTCATTGGTCTGTACCAGACAATGTCAAAAGCCCTGTCGTAATCATAAGCCTTTCCGATGATGTTGTGGAAGCCAACGCCACGAGCGGCGAGCCAGTCTATGGGTATGCAACTTTGCGTAGGAAGCATATGCTGGGAAGTCCTCTCGTCAATTTTCCTTGTTGGCTGCTCGTGACCGCCGATGCCAGAAACCTCCCATGCTATCAAACCAGTAGCATGCAAGCGGATGAAGACTTGGCTTCTAGATCGTAAGCGGTTAGTGCCACTGTAACAAGGCGTTATTCATTATGTGGGACTTACATCCAGTCCCGGCACCCAAGCCGTAAAATGGCTCCGGGCTCAGGTTGGGCAGCGCGGGTAAAATAGAACTTGAGCAAGTTGCATACCATCATGGGGCTGTTGAAGGATGATAAGTAGCTGTGTGTGCCCATTATAGTCTCTAATACTGTCTGCAAGCTCAAGCCGTCAATGGTAATAAATTCGAAGCTCACAGCAACTTCCGCCGTGCAGGTGCAGGTGGTATTGCGGAAGAGCCTGAGTATACAAACCCCCGGATCATAGTTGTAGCCAGGGTGCCCGGCATCCTCCACGCTCATGTACAACACACATGACGCAACCTAGGTGTCTGGATCGGTGCCATCTGGGGAATTGAAGTTGAACCGAAACATAGCGAGGGAATAAGCATAGCCGTCCGGGGAGTTCACAAACTCGATGGAACAGTTTTTGATTGTGCGGGTCAACTCCCGAGCTAAGACGGGGTCTTGTTGGATTCGCCATATGGAACCTTCTTGCGGATACCAGTGTTGGAAGTTGTGGCACTCGAAACACGGAAGCCTGTTTGCTGATGCGCTTGTGTTAGAGGGGTTCCAGGGGTTGAACAAGAAGCTATGAAAAGGAGGCCAGGGAGATGCCCGCCACTGAGGATGAAGACGAAAAAAATGCATCAAATTCTCTCTCCCCATCTTTCCGTCTGAGTGTCATTTCTGTCACGGATTAGGACCCGTACGGTCCTGGCTTGCAGGACGCGGGACGCCTCGTCCAATCATTCACGGAAACATAGGACCAATCATAACGCCAGAAGGGAGTGCTCCCGGCGCTCCCTTCAGGGTCCGGGAGCACGGGGAGCATCTATACTCCCAACGCTCCCAACGCTCCCAATGCTCCCCGGGAGCACAGGGAGCACTGGGACCAACAACTCAGATAGCAGTATATAGTCACTCGTCCTGGAGAGCTCTGGGAGTTCTCCAGTTAGCAATCACAACTACAGTTCGCTACAGGTCTGTAATGGAAATTCCGCCGAGTCCATATTTTGGGTTGATGTAGATTCGGGAGTTCGAGATCGGGATCGACTCCGCTGAAATCGACCCGAAGCCGGCGGCACTCATGGCAAGTACAGCTGGCAGTCCGGTCCGTAGCACTGCTGCAATGCTTCTTTGCCGGTTCCCGGCCCTCTTTCCGGGGCATAGATGTTCGGGGTGAGCGTGGTGTATTGGATTTCTGATAAAAATAGCGGTCGTCTCTACCGCGGGGTTGGGGCTTTAGGTGGAGATGGGTCGCGGTTAATTCTGCCTTGCGTAAAGTGATATCAGTAAAGTGAGCAAGGAAGGGTTGGGAATTTACAGGGGCAGTGGGATGTCTGTGCTCTTTGTGTTCTGCTCGGGGACAGCAGAGGCAATTGCTCTTGATTCTGCAGACGCTTACAGGGCAAGAGCGGTAACTACCTACCCGGGGCAGGTACTGGAAAGATACAAGAACAATGGCGTCGATGCTCCGGGTTTTCACCTCGGCGCGGCGCTTTCATCTGCAGAAGGGGAAGAACCAGCGAGAGCCATGGTGGTCCCGAGTTGAACATGCCACATCATTTATGTCTAACTCTAGTGGGTACATCCTAATTAATCCTTTCAAATGACTGGAAATGGGGTTGTAAATGCGCAACATGCCACCACTTATACTTGGGTATTTCCAATCCCCGTCCTCAAAGCAGCGCAGCAGCCAATCCAGCCAGCACCAACCCCATGGTAACCCTAACCGAAGCACCACCACTGCCCCCATCCCCATTCCCTCCCTCCTCACCACCCTCACCGCCCTCCCCACCACCATTCCCACCACCATTCCCACCACCACCACCACCCTCAACCCCCTCATCCCCCTGCCCATCCCCCCCCCGCACAGGCGGCAACCCGCCCCCCAACGCCGCCAACACCGCCGCCAACGCAGTCAACTCCGCCGGCACACTCCCGCCAAACACCGTCCCGGGCACCTCCGTCGCCCACTCCAACGCACACCCCCTCCCCGTATCCCCCGCCACACAGCTGCGGGCGGCCGCCTCGGCCGTGGCGCGCAGGGCGCGCGCGAGGGGATGGTCCGGTTCGTGGAGGGGCGGGATGACGGCGGCGGCGTTGTGGAGGGCGTGCAGGGTGAGGGATTTGTAGTAGTGCTGGTCGGAGAGGCAGAAGGAGGATTTGGGGGCGGTGATGGTGCTTTTGTCGTTGTCGTTGGGGGGACGTTTGCACATGCGTTCGATGAGGGTGAGGTTGGTGCTGGCGGGGAAGAAATGGGCGAGGGTGTGGCTAGTGAGGTTGTTGAGGCGGGTTTTCCAGGTTTGGTAGGCGGTGGTGGTGTTGGGAGTCTGGGCGGGTTGTTAGTGTGTTGTTGTTGTTGTTGTTGTTTCCGCCGTCGGGACGGAATCACGGGGGTGCGTAAGGGGTTCATTCAGATTCGGATTCAGATTGGCACGTCAACTTACCTGAGAGGTCATGTAGGCGGCCGCTTGAATGAGAATGGCTGCGGGATGGGAAGATTGGAGTTTGAGGATGGCCAAACAGTGCCCGTTCCCATCAACCGCAGAGTCCCAGGCGTTGAGCTCGTCGTCGATGAGCCCGATGTCGGTGAGCCAGTTCCAGCTCCGCTCGGCCCACTCGGCGTAAGTCTCGTTGTTGGTAAAACGATACAAACGCGCACCCAGGCTGAGGAACACGGCAGTGGACGCGGTGTTTTTGACGTGCCACATGTCGGATGTGGGTGAGATGGCCCAGCGCAGACCACCGCCGCACGTCTTCTCGGCAGAGAAGCGCGCTGCTTGCGTGTCAAACACGGCTTTCGCGAGCTCGATCCAGCTCGGCTCGCCCTGCGGAGGGCTTGGGAAGTCCACCTCGGCGGCCTGCATGGCCGCCATGCCCCACAGACCCTGTTCATCGTTCGCTATGCTGATGGAGTAGTTGGCCGGGAGGAAAGGTTGTCGGAGGCTCGGACCGCTCTGGAAGATCAGACCCTCTACTGTTACCTTGTTGTACGTGTCGTCTCCCGTGTAACGCCAATAGTCGATCATGCTGGACCACACCAGGGCGTTGGTCCACCACTTGCTCACGTCCTCGGTGAGGAGGCCCGGGATTTCGCCGCTCTGGTTGCCCTTGTAGTAGGACATGAGGTCGAACGCGACATCTTTGGCGGCGGCCTTGACCGAGCCTGAGAATTAAGTTAGTTCTTCAATAGCTCATCTCAACGCGTTCAATCTATGTTGATGTTGCCTCACTTGTAGAGTCAAAGTCGACTTCCAAAGCGGCCACCGATCCGGCGCCAAGCAGCAATGAGAGCGCTGTTATCCGCATTGTGATAAACATCATGCCACACTAAATAAAATGATAATAATACCAATTAGAAGAAAAACTCGCAAAAAAATATCGGGAATGTTGGGAGGCATTCGGGTCGAGTTAAAGGAGTAGTGGCCGCGGGATTGTAGGAGGATTTGGCGTCTCATTTCCTTTTGCTTGGCCGAGGACGGACTTCGACTTGCCGCTCTAGCCGATGACTCGGGAAGCAGTGGCGCAGGCTCGCAGAGCAAAACAACCTCCTCATTTTATGAGGCTATGCCCCTTGGCTCCCAAACACCAAACGTTTGGGTGCCATTTCTACAAAGGAGGTGCAAGTTGGTAGAACACAAGAACCAGATAGCGTTGCGTCAAATTAAGAAAAGGCCCGGTATTATTTCCCCTTCCATCATCCCCGGATCCGCTATACTTTATTAATACGTATTCTATCCCCTTCCTCCCCATCGAAGTTGATCGCTGACAACATCCTCGCTGGCCACATCCCTTGCGCACTGCGTTTCCATCCACAAGAGCCCGCGTGATATCCCCACCAGCGAAGGGCAATGAGAGCCTAGGCTGTAAGCACCCTGTTCTCAAACAGGCAAAAAGTCGATGCGGGCTCTTCCACAACAAAAGGCCAACGATACCTCCCATGCGCAATCTCCGAACGCACGTACCGTCGAGCGACAGCTCTCATATAGGGCCAACCATGCCCAACCATACTCCACACAGAACCGTGCTTTTCATGGTCATCTTTCAACGCCTGCACGATCGCGTCCATCCAGACGTGTACGTTCCATTGCGGAGTACCAGCCTTGATGTGATTTGAGTCGGATATAATCTTTTCCACTCCGGCCTTGTCTCCAGTCTCAGCAATTAGGATGCGCGCAAGCAAGCGGTCGGTGTCGTTGTGCACCCGGTCGAGAGGGTAGACTCTTAATGATAGGGAGCCAATCACCTCCTCAATGCGGTAGGCGTGGCCAGTGATTGCTCCGTTATTTTCCTGTTCGGGGCATATGCAGAAGCCCCAGTGGTACCTGAGGAAGAATATGTCAGTTTGCTTTTGTCCCTCCTCGCTTTCCCCGGCCCCTTGGTTGGCATACCTTGGCGGATTGGTTTCCTTGTTCCAAAGAGCGCGATATACACTCGGTCCTTGCTGAAGTTGGGCATCGTCAAGTGCCAAAGGTATTGGAATAAGGTATGCTACGGGTGGAAATTCTGGTGGGAAGGAAACTACCTAGTTGTATATCAAAGACAGTAACAAGATAAATGGAAGGCAACTTGAGAATTAGAGTGCTTCAACTGCAATTTCAAGTTTCTTGGTCCCGTTCGCGAGCAAGAGACGACTTAACTATTTGCTTGGCATGTGCAGTGCTCCTCCCCTGACGCAGTACCATGACGGATTGTAGATGCAAGAGCCATTGCTTTTCTCGTCGGAGGAAGGTGGCTTTAGATCGAGAACAGACCATCAGTCTGCACTAGTAGCCTCTCTCCTCCTCCCCTTTGATTGCAATCCAAGTGCCATACCTTGCGTAGTAGGCAGGTACTGTGACCGACCCCCATCCAGGAAGTTGGAGCTGCCTAGGTCTTGGGGAGAGAGCCATCTTGTGCATAGCAGCGGATCCTCGCGGGACGCATTCACACACGCCCACGGGGGGGCAGTAGCCGAGCGCCCCTTGGCACCAGGCTAGGAAGCCGTGATACGACCCTTCCCCAGACGCCGTCCGTGCTTAAACAGTAATTCACATGGAACCCAAGAACAATGATAGCAACGCCCCTATCTAAGCCAACCATGGCTCTACCGTCAAAGATCGGGACTGTGATATACACAAGACGAACTTCTCCAGAGTCAACGTCGAGAAACAACCCTCTGCTTACCCCCTATGTAGGCCTTCTTTCGCGGTGCATAATCCAAAGTACAGTTCTCGGGGCAGCAAGTGACCTAGTGTTCAAGCGGCAAGTTTGGGCAAGATGGGGACGCCAATGTAAAATGCCGAAAGGCGGTGGATGATAGCTCTGCCGCTTCATCCTGTCTATTGATATTATGTCCTGTAAACGGTGTACCCTTTCCTAAAGACCCGTGGCGCCCTACGATAATGCTCTATGTTAACACGCAGCGTCATAACCCAAATGCTCGCAGCCTTCCGAGCCATGCATTAGCCTTCATATAAAGCTGGCAAGGCAGGCAGGCAGGCAGGCAGTACGCCTCTAAATATCCTGATCCCTTTTGACTAGCCTCGTGGGCAGATCTAAACAAGGGTAGGTCCCGAAAATATAACCAATGTATGAAAACCGGCGGAGTGCCCTCCATCAAAACTCAGCGCGGCCCACCGGGCTAGGCCACTCAGATGCTCTCAAAGCGACGAATCCAAACTGACACTAAACCAACCCTTAGACAGCGCCATAAATCGTCTCCATGAGAATACCAGTGACACGGTAAGGATCGGCGTTACTCGCGGGCCTGCGGTCCTCGAAGTAACCGCAGCCCTTGGCAGCGACTTCCCGGGGAATACGGATGGATGCGCCGCGGTTAGCAACGCCACTAGAGTTCGGGTTAGTTTCAAATCTTGTTTGGTGCAGGCAGCGGTGGGTTAACATACTAGGTAAATGAGTCAATGGCACCAGTCTCGTGACGGCCAGTGAGGCGCTTCTCGTTGTCCTCGCCATAGACGGCGATGTGCTCCAGGTGGCGGCCCTCGAGCTTCTTGATGGCAGCCTCGATCGCCTTCATGCCACCCTCTTCGCGCATCTCCTGGGTGGAGAAGTTGCTGTGCATGCCGGCGCCGTTCCAGTCGCCAGGGATCAGCTTGGGGTGCAGCGAAACCTTGACGCCGAAGTCCTCAGCGACGCGGGAGAGAATGTAACGGGCGATCCAGAGATCGTCACCCACTAAATCTCAAGTCAGTGAACTATTCCCGAGATTGTGGCATCCAATGCAACTTACTGCTGATGCCGACGCAAGGGCCGACCTGGAACTCCCATTGTGACTTGCTGACCTCGGCGTTGGTGCCCGAGATCTTGACGCCGGCGTAAATGCAGGCGCGCAGGTGGCTCTCGACAATATCGCGCTGAACCACCCGGCCAGCACCGACGCCGCAGTAATATGGGCCTTGAGGAGCAGGGAAACCCTACGAAAAAGGAGGGTTAGTCTTTCAGCCGTCAAGCGTCTAGTTCCGAGCGAACAGCAACATACGTTCTGGGGCCAGCCGTACGGCTTGTCGTTCAGATCAAGGAGAGTGTACTCCTGCTCCAGACCGAACCAGGGTACTGTCTCGGCATGTGCCTGCATGAGCTTGGCGCACTCATGGCGGTAGTTGTACTTGTTAGGGGTCCCGTCATGGTTCCAGCACTCTGTCAAGACACTAGCAACGTGTTAGCGCGAGCCTCACCTACAACCACCGACTTTTTCCAAATATTGAAAACGTACAGGATGTTGTCGCCCTTCCTGAAGGGGTCGGGGTAGACGGCACAGGGGCGGAGGTAGACATCCGAGTTCTCGCCAGGCGCCTGGGCAGTGGAACTCCCATCGAAGTTCCAGATGGGTAATGTGTCAACGTCCCACTGCTTGCCATCGTCACGAGGCTCAAGGGTCTGCAATCTGAGTCAGCTACCCGTGTTTACTTCGAGTTCTAAGGGGCTCGGAGGGACGTACGCGAGTCTTGGAGCGGTTGTTGCCTTCGGCATCGATCCAGACGTATTCTGCGATGACGATGCCCTTCTGGTCGAGAGAGGTGTAGTTGTTGACCTAAAGGCGGTGGCACGTTAGTCCTGCGCTCGGAGCTACTGCTCGTGCGTCCTGTTGGTGCTTACGATCTCTGACCGGGAAATTGATGTTTCTGATGTCGCCTGCGCACAAGTTTGTTAATAAGTGGGGCCCACAACAAGCTGAAAATTTGTCCACGTACCATAGTTGCGGTGTTACTGTTGTTGTGTTTGGGAAACTGGGGTATCTAGTATGGAAAGGAATATCGAAAGGGGGGGACGAAGCCGTGAGATATGTTGTTGTTGTTTCTGAATGCAAGCAACAATAAAACAAGGAAATCAAATAAGTGACGGCACAGGACCTGGGCAGTTGCGAAGAGTCACATTTCAATGCAGGGACCGAGGGAATTTTATCGGTGACGGCTCGGAGGGGGCCCCGCATGGGGGGAGGGTGGCGGGGCCGTGGGGCACATTCCCAAACATCGAGGCCTTTGTTGCTGCCACTAGGCCTTGCCGGGTCCCTGGCGGCCCTGACGAGACGGCCTAAACACGCGACGTGCCCAATTCATCCCTTGTTTCCTTTCGCCAATCGCGCCTCTCCAGGAATGTGTTCAATACGGCCCGCGATGGGCGAGACATTTGCAGCCCAATGAGGGGTTTTTGAGTTTTGTCACTTTATTATTAGCGACGTTTTCCGGCCCGCCGGCCCCTCCGATAGCCCCCGACACCCCACCACCGCGATCGCCACGGCCCAGATCGGTGTGCCCATGGATGTTTATCGGTCGTCTCTGGTTGGCCAAAACACCGACTTGCGTAAGGGCGCTGATGCACACAAAGCACACCGCCAGCTGCCACACACAAGCTCGCACCCGCCACACAGAGTCGGTACGAGGGTAGATGTACATATCTGCACGATGCACCGGAAAGGTGCCTGCGCTGGACCCCTGGTTCAGAATTCAACAAATCCCTCGAATCCCAAGTCGCTCTCTTGCCCGCGTCTGAAACCCTTTGCAGGTCACCGCCGTCTGAACTCAACAATACGGATGCCACGTTCAGAAACTTCATGTCAATCTCTCAGCCGCGGCCCGGCCCTTTTTTTTCCCAACTCACCGCCGGGCCCCCGACATTGGCCGTTCTAAACATAGCAAGGACATATTTTGATACGAATCCCGTGAGCCCCAGCCGGCGACCGGGCTCCCAGGCACGACCAGGCCGGCCCAAGAGCCCAAGTTGTTCGTTTCAGTTTGCCACCGTTGTTTTGTGGCTCGGTTGCGGCGCCAAGACCGGCCCGGCCACAGGGGGGCGCAGCACGCCCTTCCAAGGGCATTTCAGCCGGAACCAGCCTCGAACAGCCAGCTGACCGCCTATCCCGACGTCATTTCGACAACGATTTAACCGCAAACCCGCTTCACATGGTGCCCCACCCGTACCCGCCTCACCGACACACCTCGGGAACGGGAGACCGGAGACGACCCAAGCATGAATTCTGGAACGTGTTGGCCCTCTTCCATGTGCTCCGAGGCTCCATCGTTGTAGCAACCGTGGCTATACAGTTACTCACGACACCAACCGTGCCGCGTGAAGAATTTGAAGAACTGCCCCTGCAGTTAACTATGTCGTTGCATGTACTGTTTTCAACCCATCCTGCCAAGCAACGGCATCTGCCTCGGCAGCTCGGCTTGATTTTTCGAAGCATCTTTACATGATCAACAAACGATGCTGGCTCTCATACGACGTGATTGCCCTGCTTGTGACATAATTTGGCGTGGGGAACTTCCAAAACAAGCCACGACTTGATCTTGACACAACTCATCCAACATTGATTGACGTCAGCTGCTGGAATCGAAGCCAACATTCCCTGGCGCGGTCTCACGAGGTCCACGGTTCGAAACGCCAAGACAAGTGTGTTTGGAATGCGGCTAGCGTATTGGTAAATGATAATGAAGCCATCGTGGTTCCTGTAAAAGGAGGTTTCACTTTTTTTTTGCCTTGATGCTGCCAGATACCTCCCAGCATTCGTCAAAATAACCGCTTTCATACTTTCTTCCAATGGAAGCCGCTTTTCTACAAGCGAAAAACAAACAAATGTCACAGCTCCTCGGGTCAATTGGAGATGGTTTGTGGGTCCGCTTTGCATCCAGTCCGTTGTCTAATTATCCCGCTCAGATCCATGACCATAATCGGAGGACGAGTAACAGGCGAGGCAAGCTGCGGCCGGGGTTGCATCCCGGTATGCAACGCCATGAAGCGAAGGAAAAACCTCTATAGTCACTAATAGCCCGAAGCGAGCAAATACCGCGTGAGTGCAATACCGCTTGGATCTTGCCGAAAGTAGCTGCCCCTGTCCTTTTCATCTCATACTTCGGGCAGAACGTCTCGGACATTTCCGGTGATGACAAGAATCCAGCCAGTCAAGACCTGTGGAGGTACGGAGGTAGGCCCAGTCTCCCACTCCTACAACTGAGACTTATTTAGGCACCTAGTAGTGGGCGAAATGGTGCGGATACTTTGATTTTACACAATATCCTGGCGCCAATCAGCCTATTGGTCATTCTCTTGGGCCTAATGGTCGCATACTCCTCACCAAACCGGAGAGGTTTTAGTTCTGGGGTAAACACCGAGCCGCCGGAAGTGATATCAACATCTGAACCATCCGGCGCCCATGAAAGTCAGGGTTAGGACGAGGAATGCTTTAACAATCAACATTGATAATATCTTTTAACCACTGGCCCTTGGCTCGTTTAAGAAACATTCGAATGTTAACGTTTACACTCATGTTTCCCAGTTTACTCATATTGCTATCGTTGCGCGTCTTATTACCCACTGGAGCCTTGTCACGATTATGGCCGCATGCAGCCGGCCGGCGGGGTACGCTGGCAGTACCCCGAGCCAATCATTAAGTAAGAAGGATGGCCAATGGGACGTCCGACCCATTGCTCAGAAAGGACCCTGCCAAGGGAGTGAGCAAGTGCTCATTCTGCTCATTAAGGGAGTCGTGAGCACCCTGAGCACCCTCAAGTAGATAGTATATAGTCACTCGTTCTGGAGAGCTCTGGGAGTTCTCCAGTTGGCAATCACAACTACAGTTCGCTACAAGCTCGAAAGCCTACTGTTGAGACAAGTCTTTGTTGTGCACCCTTTGGCTGCACCGAACCTAAGCACCCTTGAGAGGTTACCTTCGACCGAAGCTGAACCCTAACAGGACAGGGTCCTGAAGTAGGTTCGTCACAAACCTGGAGAGTTGAATATCTCCCCACACACAACACAACGTACCAAGGACATAGCTGGCACCTATACACCATCACCCAACTCCCAACTCCTCCTCTCCACATCCAACTCCCTCGAATAGTCCCCAAACGCCGCAAACACCCTATGCACCATACCCACATACCTCCTCCTCCACCTCCCCGCCCCAAACACCGCCTTCGTATAGTCCCAATACTCGGGATAATACCCTGCCGTCTCCCAATCCACAATCCCCGTGACCCGCCACCCAGGCCTCCCATCCCACCTCACAAACCTCTCCACCAGCACATTCCTTGGACTCAGATCCGCATGCGTAAACACCACCCCATGGCCTCTGCGCGCGGGGTCATCCCCCAGCCGCAAACACCTGCTAAACGCCGCCTCGTCCGCGAAAGGTCCCACGGGCGCCGCCTCCCGGATGCGGTGCTCGCGGCACGCGCCGCCCAGGGTGTTGCAGATGAGCATGTGGCGGTTGGTAGCGGCGGCGCCGGTGCGGGGCAGGGCGCGCAGCTGGCCCACGTAGTCCTGCAGCTGGGCGACGATGGCGTCGCAGTCGGCGTCGGAGAAGAGCTCCTGGCAGCGCCAGAGCGGGTGGCCGGGGAGGCGGGTCATGAGCAGGTAGGCGTTGTCTTCCTCGTCGGGGAGGAGGTCGAGCGGGGTCGGGGCCGGGATGGAGGTCTCGTGGTGCAGGCGGGGTGAGCGCGTTGAATTCGTTGCGCGCGAGGTCCGCTTCGCTGCGGTATTTGAGGTAGAGCCCGAAGGGGAGGCGCCGGACGTAGTAGGTCGGGTCGGGCACGCCGTAGAGGAGGTCGCCGAGGTGGCGGAGGAGGTCGTAGGCGGCGGCGCGGCATTCCCTGCGGAGACAGCGCCAGCCCTGAAAAAAGCAGCGCACGTAGAACCGGAGAAGGTTGTTGAGTATGCTGGTTGGTTGGAAGTGGAACGTTTGCGGAAGTGTAGCTTCCCGAGCTGTAAGCTGTCCCTCCATGGGGGGCTGCCATTGTTGTGAGGGAAAGATTTGAGGCGCGATGGTTTTGGCGAGTGCCGACATATCGGATGCTCCTGGCCAGTCGAGCTTGAGTGCGTGATAAAGTGCGGGTTCTACTGTCATGATGCCCGAGCGTGAGTGATCACCGAGGAGTGCATATGGACCGTCGACTTCGAATGGCTCCTCGGCCGCAGTGTTGATATGGCTCGACTTCATACTTTGGTTGCAGGCGTTGATTGTTAGTCTCGTGGCCAGAGGAAGAAAATAGGGGCCATGTCCCGCCTCACCTCGATCACGGATGGTAGCCGCCTGTTCAAGATAACAATACCCCGTGCGAAGGCTTCAGCAGCAGACTTGCGAACCAGCCAGTGGCTGAGACACTGTGGCAGTAGTTCGGGGTCCTCAACCTGTGAGAGCCACCAGTCCCGTTTTTGCCGGCGTGAAGAATGCCCCGAGCATGTCAAATATGCGAGGCTTCGAATGGCATGAATGGTTAGCAGATCTCTAGCATAATGGAATAACCAAATGGCCTTCACACACCTTGTCTACAGCCCAGCGGGAGGGAATAGGAAGAATAGGCACAACAAGCAAAGGATCCCAAAGAGTACCGGCCTTGCCGGTAATGCAACACCTATTCCCATCTCGTTTCCTGACATTTTGCTGAGTTTTGGCATCAGGGGGTGGCCGGGGACGACCAAATCTCGTCACTGAGAGTCATCAGGTAAAGAAAGGAGTGAAAGCCTGGCAAGATGCTCACCTGATTCAACAATATAGATCCAGTCGGCCACCAGAGAGCGAGCTTTGCCCGTTGACAGTCTGTTGATAACGTAGCGCGCGGCGAGGACGGGGTGAAGAGCCTCTGTTACAAATAACGAGATCAATGGGCCTGTCGGGTGCGGCAGATCGAGATCCTCGATGAGCGAGAGAGCTCGTTGGACTTCCTCGCGGTCGGGGTCCATCATCAATGAATTAACTGGTGCGACGTTGCTCGGGGCGGGGAAGGGGGACCTGCCACTGCCTTAAACAACCTGGAGGAAAGAGAGATGAAGTCACAAATGCAATGGGCCCTTGGCGGGACCGTATCTGAGGCGAAAGCATAAGTCGATTCATGTATGTTGACAGGTTGGGTGGATGATCGGGTGAACATCTCAGGCACTGGCTCATGTTGGGCTTGGCGGGCCATCAGCGTTTGATCCGGCCTCTCGCCTGCTGCCGCAATAACACCTAGGCACACTCTGGCCAAAAAAAGCCGAACAAGAAAGGCGAGAAAAGAGGATCAAGAAAAGACGGAGGACGAAGAAAATCAAGAAAAAGAAGAGGCTAGGAAACCCGAGCAAAATAAATCAAATAAATAAAAGAAATCGAGTCAAACTAATTTTGGATGACTTTATTTTCGTTCCTCTAGTCGAACGCTTCGGCGGCACCTACACTTGGAGTTCAGCTTTTTTTGGCCAAAGTGCCTGGGACCCATTTGGTGAAAGGGTATCACAGTTCTATTGTTTTCCACTCAGGCCCACGCTCTTCGCTATGGAAATACACAAGCATCCAGCAAACGCTAGAGATATACCAATCGATACAGCCCGCGACAATTCAACCCCATGTCCCACCACCGCCACCAGACCGTCCCGCCCTGCGCTGCGCGCTCAGCCGCCAGTCGTCCTCGGTGGCGTACTTGTTATACAACGGCTGGATCCTCTCAGCCTGCTTCCTCTTGCTCAACCGATCCGTCGGCGCCACCTTGAAGAAGGTTGGCGCCTCATCTGCCAGCCACTTAGGCTCAATAGTGGTCGTGAAATGCATGTACTCGCGCGTCGTGAGCACAAGGGTATGGTAGACAACCCACTCGGCCTGCTTACCAAACAGTGCCGAGCTCGGGTGGAGGTAGACAGGAGTACCCTCAATAAGAGTCTTGTAGCCCTCTTGCGGGTCCTTGCGGGCTGTGTTGCGGAAAAAGCCCGAACAGAGGGACCGCCGGATTTTGTCTGTGTCGCGGCCACAGCTGATGATGGGATGCCTATGGCGTTCCATGATTTTAACGATTTGGTCACGGACATCCTTAGCGCGGCGCATCGAGCGAGCTTGGATGAAGTTCTCGAAACACCACGCGTTGGCGAAGCCGTTGTTTTTCCAGGAGGTGTAGACGTTCAGTAGCGTAAGATGATCGCCCGACGGGTCGTGGACTTGGCTTTCTTCTGGTCCGCTTGCGCCTGCTTTTCTTTCGGCCGGTAAAAGACCTGGAGCAAGTTGAGCATCGAAACGATGGTCACCATCTCGTCAGAGCAGCCCTTGTCGACCGAAGCAATGAGAACCTTGGACAGCGTCGGCTCCATAGGGAAATCCGCCATCTTTCTCCCTTGGCGGGTGAGTAGCCCTTCGTCATCCAAGGCCCCCAATGCATATAACTCCTCGAGCGCCGTAAGCATGGTGTTAACAGGGGGTGGCTACGAGAGAGTTAGTAACGGGAAGGTGATGGATTCGAGGGCTGAAGCGACTTACATCCATAAAGTCGAAGCGAAGCAGGTCGTTGATGCCCATGGCCTTCAACATAAGAATCGTCGTTGATAGATTCTGCCGCTGAATCTCGGGAATGGTAGTCGGTAACATCTCCGACTGGTATGCGGCCTCTGTGTACAAGCGGAAACACTTGCCGGGACCTGTCCGTCCAGCTCTGCCCGCTCGCTGATTCGCTTGTGCTTGGGAAACAGGGGTAACCACCAGGGAATCCATTCCCAGTTTCGGGTCGTACGCATTCTGCTTCACGAAGCCGGGGTCGATAACGTAGTAGATGTAGTCAATGGTAATCGACGTCTCGGCAATGTTGGTGGCGATGACAACTTTACGGCTGCCGGGCGGCGCTGGTTCGAAGATCTTACTCTGCATCTCACTTGGAAGCGCCGAATAAACCGGGAGAATGATGAGCTCTGGAACACCTGCTCCTAACGCTTTCATCCTCTCGTATAGAATTTCACAGGCCGTGTCGATTTCTTCCTGCCCAGTCAAGAACAGTAGAATGTCGCCCATGGGTTCGCTTAAATGGATTTGCATCACCGTGGTCAACGCGGCATCAAGGTAATCCGATTCACTGCAGACATTCGTCAGTCATTTGTACGTCGATACCACAGCAAGGGGATCGTAGGGGGCGAACTTACGGCTCGCGTGAGTAAAGAATTTCAACCGGAAAGGTGCGTCCGGGGATGGTGAAGATGGGACACGAGTTGAAATACTCGCTGAACTTATCAGCATCCAGCGTGGCACTTGTGACGATGATTTTGAGGTCGTCTCGTTTCTTGATGGTCTTCTTCAGCAACGCGAAGAGGACATCCGTCGCGATTGTCCGCTCGTGGGCTTCGTCAAGCATAATGACTGAATACCTCTTGAGGTCGGGGTCCATGAGGATTTCACGTTGCAACCTGGGCTGGGTTAGCAATGGAGCTTACAGCGCCGGAAGAAATCACACTTACATTCCGTCCGTCATGTACTTGATCTTGGTTGCAGGACTGGTGACATCCTCGAATCTGATAGTGTAACCAACCTCCTGGCCGAGCTGGCACCCAACTTCCTCGGAAACACGCTTGGCAACCGAGACGGCAGCCACACGACGAGGCTGTGTGCACCCAATCATACCGTTGTTGGTGAACCCGGCTTCCGCAAGGTACTGTGTGAGCTGTGTGGTCTTGCCGGAGCCAGTTTCGCCGACCACGATCATGATCTGGTTCTCCCTGACAGCTTGGATAAGTTGCTGTCTGAAAGCATAAACGGGCAGGGACTCTCGTTGCTCCTTGATCGTCATGCTGGTTCGTTTTCCTAGAGACTGATCCTTGGCGATGGTCTTCCTCCATTCTGGTACGGCATCCGAGGTTGATTGTGCAGCCTGGGGCCGTTTCCGAAGATCGCTGGCGAATTGCCGAGTTTCGGGGTTGGACATCGGGTCTTGCCATTGGGATGACAAGTCGACCTTGGCTTTCTCTTCCTGCGACTCGTTTTCCTGTTGCCGTAGTTCCTTTCTCTCCTTTGCGAGGTTGGCTCCGGCCATGGCGGCGCGGTTAAGCGACCCATCTGGCGCCTTGACTACCCGAATAGGTGACAGCTCGAGTGACTGCTTCGTCTGTCCAGCCAAGAATGGGGGTTCTTCGTCTCGGATCTCGATATCGATATCTTCCTCCAACTCCAGCTGCCCATCTCCCCGGAGCGTCGCGTTGTAGTCCTCCTCCAGGTCGGGGTAGTCCGAGGCCTTAACGATCCCAGCGGCAATCATCTGACGGATTTCCCACCTCTCCGGGGAAGTCATCCTTTTCTTCTGGCTTCTGGCCACTGCAGATGCCTGGAATGAACCGTTCGTTCCGTTGCCCGTGACAGCGGGTGCTCTGCCACGGCCACCTAGAGCCTCCATGTTGGCACCAGAGCCCAGCTTCATTTCTGGCGCGAGGTCCATGCCCGTCTGTTGATCAACATCCTTCATCGAAAGCCCTATCCTGTTGCCCTCGATCTTGACTACCTTGACCTTGACATCCTGTCCTCTGGAAACAACGTCTGAGGGATGGTCGACTCGTTGCCCGAATGCCGATATGTGGACCAACCCATCTATTTTCCCCATCACGCCATGAAGGTTCACAAAGGCGCCAAAATCTTTGACGCCTGTGACGTGGCCATCATAAACCTTGTTCAGTTGCGGTGACTCGTCCAGCTCTCGGCGAGGTGGTCGGCGAAAGTCGTCGTCATCCTCGTAGCGGCCGTTTCTCCGTCGACCCGGTGCCGGCGATCTTGATCTTAACCTTGACCTCGACCGATACCTGTCCTTACGTTTCCGTCTTGGGTCGCCCCGGGAGTCGTCAGGGGTGCGGCTGCGTTTTCGTGGACGTTCTTTGTCGGCCTTCTTCGGCTCCAGGTGCTCAAGCAATGTCAGTGAATCGCCAATGAGCTCCATATCCTTGTCAGGCATGGCGAGGCCTTTGAACGTCCTGGCCTGTTCCTCCGCCGACCGCGCTGGTTTTTCATCGATACTGGACTTCGAGCCATTCTGTTTCCCCTTGAATTTCGGATGCATGGTCTGTACGAGGCGGTCGATGCTCTCTATTAAACTCGGGGGGAACTCGACGCGGGTCGCGTCGAGCTTCGCCTTGAAGTCGTCGAAGGTTGCGCATTCTAGGCGTTGGGCGATGATAAACTCGGCAAGCGTTGGCTCATTGACACCGAGATGGTTCCGCAATTCAGAGGTAACTTTTGACACCAAGGAAAGCAATTCGAGAGATGCTAAATCATCCATGATGTTGGTGAAGTGCTTAGGTGATTAACGCATGTGGATGGGAAGGTGGGAGTAAAGCGGCCAAAGTGCCAAATTGATCATTTGTTGATGGAAGGCGTCCAAGCACGTCCCAAGCACCGAGTTGCAGCACGCGCAATGCAAGGCGAACAAATTCTGCCGCTGTTCTCCCGACCGCCTTTGCACGGTGACACAGCGCCTCTTCTCACCCTAACCCGAAGTACAATGCGGGGCATTGCCAAGTCCGCCAAGGCGCCAGAACCAGAGGGGAAAAGCGCTTTCCCACATTACGCAAGCCCCAGGCACCGCCACCCAATCTCATGATGAGCATGACTCCAAGAGACCCGTTCTTGCATCATTGCTCCACGACTCTCTTGAACCACCCATCAGCCAATTCCCCAAACTACGCTCTTTCACCTCGACGTCAACAATCGCGACTTTCTCTCGGTCGGTTTAACCCAGTAACTCGATCGCGATGTGCTCACAAGATATCTTTCTCGGTCTCCTAGCCGTACTCTTCCCACCGCTGGCCGGTTCGTCACCCCGCACCCCGCAACATGCAACAGGCAGCACGCAGCATGCGACTGCCTTGTGATGGTTGTTCAGATCGAGAATCACAAACTAATAAGTCCCCCAAAACAGTCTGGGTCAAGCGCGGCCTGTGCTCCGCCGACTCCATCATTAACATCCTCCTTCTTATCCTCGGCTACGTAGGTCTCCCTTCCTCATCCACTCATAGCCCCATGACCACCACCCCCCCTTTCCGCCCTGTATCATCACCATCACCACCACTAACCACCCCGCCCCTCACCTCAGATCCCCGGCCTTCTCCACGCCTGGTACATCATCGCCAAGTACCCCGAACCCCCCTACGACTACGACTACCAGGGCGTCCCGCAAGACGCCGAGCACGGGCGCATCTACGTGTTCGTCAACGGCACGCACGGCGACGGCCGCGGCCGCGGGCAGCAGGCACAGGGCTACCAGCCGCAGCAGGCCGCTCACGCGCAGCCGCCCAAGCCGCAGGGCCACATGAACTACGGCACCAGCAACTCTTCTGCGCCCCAGCAACAGCACCACCACCAGCCCCAGGAACAGGGCACGACCGCCGAGGCCGGGCCGAGCGATGGCAGCGCTCCACCGCCGAGCTACGCACAGGTTGTGGCGGGGGATCATAAGATTCAGAACCATGACTAGATGACCGGGGGTTGGGGCCGTCGTGGACAGAGGGAACACGGTGTGGGGGTTTTGAACTTTGTTTGTGCTCCCCCATCGATCAACGTTCGCTGCTAAGGGATGATTTGTATGCTTTGAGCCGGGTGGAAATGTGTGCTGGTTGACTGCGCGTGGGAATAATTGGGCGTTGGGCTGGCAGGGTGTTGGGTTTGTAGGGTAGGATACTGTGTGCTTTCAAATCTTGGTTGGATGGGTGGGCGGGGCATGCGCCTTGGTGTTGACGAATCTTTCAGCGCGTTGTTGTCAGAATAAAGGATCATATCAACGCCGCTGTCCCCATGGGAGTCTATCAGTACACTGGTCGTCACATATCTGCCCACCAGTAGGGGTGGGGAGGCCGGGGCAAAACGCATCATTTCATAACACACAATGCACATGTGTTGGCCGAGACTAGAGCTCTCAGATAAGCCATTTCCCTAGCTCTCTCTCTCTAACTCTAGGGTATTTCCTGATTCATCTCTCGAATCAACCACAGCGTCAGTTAGGCAACCACATGGCGATCTTCCAAGAACTCCAAAGACGCCAATCACCCAGCCCTCAGTCATCTTGACCCCCCACGTCATCACCCTCATCCTCACGGTCGTAGACGCTTCGCGCAGGGCGGTCGTTCGGGACCGGCTCCTTGTACTGAAACATCAGCTCCTGCGGCAAGAACAGGTAAAAGCTCGGCCGGATCCCCCTGATGTACTGGATGAACTTGAGGCCGACGTTCAGCGTGCAGACGCCCATGGTCAGCTTCATGCCCACCACCAAGAGGCGGAGGATGCCCTCTTCCAGCACGAACTGGCACTTCTTGCCGGCCTCGGGCGGGCTAGTGGTCGCCGCGTTGTCCCAGCCCTCGCAGATGATGACCGGGCGGGCGGTAATGGTGCCGCAGGTCGGGATGTCGGGGAAGCTGGTGAGGTGCTGGTTGATGGTCTTGTACTTGGCGCGCGTGGCGTCGCTCGGGGGGTCGATACTGAGGACCTCGAAGGTTTGCTCGGTCTTGTCGGTGACAGACCACTCGCAGTCCGCTGGGAAGCGGTTGGGTCCCATCAGGATCGATACCGTGGCGGCCTGGCTGGCTCTGGCGTACTTGATATCGGGCAATGCTTGATCCAAAGAAGCGCTGAAATACGAAGAGTCGTCGTCCTCTGGCTTCATATGCAGCACCCTGATGGCGGTGTTGAAATGTCCCGGGAGCCGCCGCAGAAGCTCCGTGATAGCCGGTAACTCTTCCAGAGCCTTCAGGCAAACCTTTTGGGCCGCCCTGACATCGTCGGCATACTCGGGGCATACGTCGTGTCGATCAACATATTTGAGAAAGTTGAGAACCACATCAACCCCCATGAAGAATTGTTCGGTCTTAGCGCCTACCAACTGGGGGAGATGTTCAGACCTGAGTATGTTAGTAGTTGACTCTAAACAGAGAGTGTGTGCTTGGCGTGCGTAGGACTTACACGAATCCCGCGGCGACGCCAGTGAAGTCGACATCCCAATGGTCGGGATAGTTCGGGTTGTAAAACCGGACGCTGCGGTTACCATCTGCGCCACGCTGAATCACGTCGTCGGCCGTCATTTCTCGGATAGCGCTTTTGGTCGAGTCTGCGAGGACATCATCGCCAATGTTCCGGGTGCCTTGAAATTGTCTCACGGTGGCGTCGATGCCACCGAGGACAAGGTATCTGGAAAACAGAACTTCGCGCTCTGGACTCATGCGGCGGCGGGCACGGAACCGCTGAATGCATTCCTCGATGCGGTCTACGAAGGGGCGATGCGGCGGGTAGATGACGTGCTTCTCTTCGCTGTGCTCGGCCACAGTCAACGGCGGGTCGCAGTAAAATTCTAGAATCTGTCAGCGGCTGCAAACAGCGAGTCCATAATCCGCCACAGAACTCACCCTCAAATCCGGTCCCGCGTTTCTTCGCTCCAGCGCTGCGTTTCTTCGATTTCTTCTTGCCATCTTTGGGTTTAGCGTCCTGCACTCTCACGTTTTGCGTCTCGGCGGTCTCGATGGTATGCGAGGCGCCCTCGGCTGGTGCATCCTTCTGTGCATCCTCCACTGGAGCCGAGCTGGAATTTGGAGGGGAAGACATCTCGGACGGTCTGTAAATTATGTAGAGATTATGAGCGCTAGAGGGAGCTTGCTGCGTAACGGCGAAGTTTATTCCAAGTCTAGCGTGTTGGTGTTGGGCAAAATGGACCACGGGTTGCGAAATGAGGGAAATGGTAAAGTGGCGGGGAGAAAGGTTGGAAATCGGTCAAGATTGGTAAATGCAGTTTGCATGGAAAGAGGCTTGCGCCAGGTTTGAAATGTGCTGTCAGGTTACTGGCAGAATTTCGGTTTTGAAAGCAAACAGAACAAAACCTACCGATATCTCGCTGGCAGCGGGAAGGAGGCTCAGAGGAAGGGCCTGCCTCAAGGTGAAGCAGGCCTCGCCGCCTAATCGATATTATTCTCAAGAATAGAAATCCAGACGAAATACGTGACAATCATAGGTAGGCAATTTCTCACTTGCTATAATTAATCGGTGGAAACTGGCGGAGAACCTAACCTAGAATGCCTAGTAGTCCCAGGGACGGGACCTTTGCCCAACCTGGTTACCAACGTCTTACAATGAAATACTGTTTCTTACGCAAAATAGCGATGTGTTTGCGCGTCCTAACTCAATTATATTAGGGGCTTGACCCGTGCGGCTTATGGTAGCTACTTCTATCCATGAGCGACTTAAAAAGTAGGAGCGGTCATAGATGGGGAGATGCGAACTTTGGAAGTGAGCTACCTACTACCACAATAAAAACGAAAGAGCATGTAGGGCGGTTATGGGCTCATGATATTGGGCAAGAAACCCAGAAGTTCGTGGCCAAGTTCCGCACAAGAGTGAAACCTATGAATTTGGTACCACGAAACACGAAGCCACAAAAGGAAGCCTCGAGGATACAACCTAGAACAGAAAAACAAAGCCCCACTTGAGCAACATTTTAAGTTGTACATACGAATAGGTGCTTGCCTAGTCCGATTCATGTCTAGATTCCTCAGCTTCGACTGGACCGACGAAATTAATAAAGGTATGCACGAGCAGACCTCGAAGGTTCGGTCGTTCCGAGGGCGGTGCCTAAATGTCGAGCAGTCGACTCGGAGTACGACATGTCGGCGGTGCCGAAGGCAAGGTGCAGATGCAAAACGCTCAGGAATGGAAGGACGACGCATGCAGGAGGGGCCTCGGTGGCTGTGAGGTATTTCGACATTCGCTGACAGGAAGTGGTGGTGTTCTGTGAATGGTAATCAGAAGATATGGATTGACCCTCGAGTCCGCCTTGCGATTCAGCGGGGCCGCAGGGTCGGGAATCCGAGCAATTCTATGCAGGTCGTGCTCAGCCCGAAGGGATGAAGCGCTTATGTTGGGTGACGACAGGTGGAGGCTTGTTCCTGGGAACCTTGCCGGCCCGCACGGCACTTCAGAGGTTGTTAAGCGGTTTTAATTGGCTAACCATGAACCAACTCCCCGAGCAGCTGGGTGCGAGCGGGGCGATCCAACCCCCACCACGCATCTGCAGCAAAAGTGCGCTTCGCCCCGCTGAGCTGTCGCGCCCCGCGAATTCCCAGCCAACACTCCCGAGCCTCGAAATTCCATGCCTCCCTCGTAAAACAACCTCAGACAAAATGATCTGGTTTTCCGACCCGCAAACACAAGCTGCCTTTATTTCACGTTTCAGTTTATAGTACCCTAGCACGAGCCAACTCGACATTTTCTGTGCGCCCATGCAGATGCAACCGTCGCCTCCAGTTATTGCCACATCCCTCCTCCCCCCTCCTCCATAAGTAACCGATCACGGAACTGGCAGAATCTGCGCCCATTCTAAGACACCCTTCCTCGCAAGGTCGGTGATAGCGTTGCGACAGTTTCGATAGAACATCATGGCGACTAGTAGAGAGCTTCCGAAACATGCTGATCTTCAGCCTTGCAGCCATGCGGTCGCAGGACAGTAAGTGCGCAAATAGTGACCCCGCCGTCGTCTCTGGCTTTTAACGTTGTGATTTATAGTGATGGAACACTTTCCGACGTTGACGGCGAGCTTTTCATCAAGCCCTGTGTTCAGCAGGAGATAGACTTTTACGAAAAGACCTTTCAGGATCACCTCGAGTTCGCTTCGCTGATGCCTCTCTACTTCGGGACTCTCTCGCTTAACGATGCGACCGATATCGAATCCCTAAACGAACAACTTCCGGTGGTTGCTGACCATATGAGCCGGGAACTAAAGGAGGAGGCGATCTCCAGGGCGAAGGCGGCTGCGGCCGAAGCAGCGGACGAAGAACCGGCCGAACAAGCGGCCGAACAAGCCGAAGAAATAATCGATATCTCGTGGAGGCCGAACAAAAACCGCAGGATCCCGACTAACAAGTCTGTCGTGCTCCAAAATAGCACGCACGGCTTCAAGAAGGCCAACATTCTTGACGCTAAGCTCGGCCGGCGACTATGGGCCGACGACGCGCCCATGGAGAAGCGCAAGAGGTTCGACGAGGTCACCAGGCAGACAACAACCGGGTCACACGGGTTTCGCATCGCAGGCATGCGCGTGTACAAAGGGACCGACAACCCGGAGGAGTTGGACGCGGACGGCTTCCAAAACTACAGCAAGGACTATGGCAAGTTTGGCGTCAGCAAGGACAACGTCGCCCAGCCTTTTATCAACTTCATCTTCAACGAGAGAGCGGGGATCGACAAAGATCTGGGGAGAGCAGTCGCCCAGGCCTTCCTAGAGGAGCTAAAACAGGTGGAGGAGGTCCTGGCCAGCTCGGAGACCCGCATGTACTCGGCGAGCTTGCTGTTCACCTTTGAGGGAGATGGTGAGGCGCTCCGAGCCGCCATTGAGGAAAACAACGCCCTAGTTGAGAGGGTCAACGCTATCAAGCAAACGAAAACCCACATTGAAGAAAAGAAAGGCACCGTGGCTGGGTGCAGCAGCCTCGTGATGAAAGATCTGGAGCAAGGCGAGGAACCACAATCCAACGGGATAGGCTTTGTTCAGGAAAGCTTCGCCGCGATCGATGGGCAGATAATTTCTGGTGCCATTGAAGGAGACGTCAAAGTGATGGAGTTGATGGGAGATGTTTCGACTGATGGCGAAGATGAGGACTATGACGACTATGAGTTGTCCAGCCAGCCACGGATCTTCTCCTTGAAGCTCATCGACTTTGCCCACGCCAAGTGGGTTCCCGGACAGGGCCCTGATGAGAACAGCTTGGTAGGGGTTCGGAGCATCATCAAGGTTTTCGAAGAGCTGGCTCAATAAGGCAGAAACAGACAGGCGGGGATTTGCAGTGGTATTTTGCATGGCGCTACGAGAAGGTAGAAGGATGGGTTATGAGTTTTATACCCGTTATGACGAAAGCGACAGGATATTAGAGGTGGCATTGTATTTGTGAATACCCTAGTCTCTGCATCGAGTTATTGTTTTAGTCTAGTTATTTTGAAAACTACCGCCTTTGGAGTTTCTAGGATGGACCCAGTGTCCATGTGAAAAGTTCAAGATTTGAATAGAGCGCCTGGATTGTCGCAAGATAAAACATGCATTTTGATAGATGGAGGTTTTCCATACCTTGGGCGTTGGTTGACCTCACCCCATGCAAAATCGGAAGGAAAGGGAAGCCATTCAGAAGCCCAAAATCTAGTGTTTATCTTACTCAGGTTCCTTTCCTCTTAATATATTCTTGATTTCTTTTACTTTTTTCGCTTTTCTTGACTTTTTGTTCCCCTTTCGAGTCCGGCTTTTTTTTTTTTGGGCCCGGACGGTGTTCACATGCCAGGGACCGATCTTCAATCCCCAAGCTCAATTTCCCTTGGCAGCCCCACCCTTGCCTGCCGCAAACCACATCATCAATAACTGGCGAAAGCTCGAAGCTGTTTGAGCTCGAGTGGCCAATTCCTACCACAGCTACATACAGGACTGTTGATGAAGTAGCGACCATGTCGATCCCCGGCCTGGGTCAGATTGCCCCTCAGGTACGATACGTCCTACCATTTGCTCCCCCTCCTCTCACCACCATCAACTAACCTGCACACCCGCCCGTTCCCAAACGAACAGCAACCCACAACCTCCACAACCCGTACCATCACCCTCCGCCCCTTCTGGGAGTGGCGCTTCGAAGTCCCCCGCAGCAGCATCCCCACCACCAACGCCGCCATCAGCGCCATCGGGCTCGGCGGCGCGGGCGCGGGCGGTGGCGGCGCGACGGTGCGCCTGACCAGCGGCACCGCCGAGCGCGACGGCACCGAGCTCGCCCTCAACCGCACCTACACCTTCCCGCGCAACACCCAGTCCAAGCTGCTCACCTACACGGGCGCCACCCTCGAGGTCTCGGGCGCCTTCGTCGACTCCGTCGCCCAGTACCCGGCCCCGGAGGCCTCGCCCCAGTTGCCGGTGCTCAATCTGCATTTTGCGCTGCAGGAGCTGCGCGCTGCGGCCGCGGCGGGGGGGAGTAATCATAATAATAATAATACCAATGGTGGTGGGGCTCCCGGGCCGCGGGTGATGATCTGCGGGGAGAAGGACAGCGGCAAGACGACGGTGGCGCGGACGCTGGCGGCGCTGGCGACGCGGGCGGGCGGGCAGCCGCTGGTCGGAAGCGTCGACCCGCGCGAGGGGATGCTGGCGCTGCCCGGCACGGTCAGTGCCGCGGTGTTCGGCACGGTCATGGATGTTGAGGACCCCGCCGCCGGGTTCGGCGTCAGCGGCACCCCGAGCAGCGGGCCCAGCGCCGTGCCGGTCAAGCTGCCGATGGTGTACTACGTGGGGAGGGAGAGGGTGGATGAGGATGTGCCGTTGTGGAGGGACTTGGTGGGCAAGTTGGGGAGTGCGGTGAGGGATAAGTTTGCGGCGGATGAGGTGGTTAGGGAGGCGGGGTTGTTATTGGATACGCCCGCGGCGAGCGTGGCTAAGGGGGATTTGGAGGTCTTGACGCATGTGGTGAATGAGTTTGCAGGTGGGTTGTTAGGAGCTGGGCGCACTGCGGGATGGCAGCTAACAGTGACAGTTAATATCGTGGTTGTCCTTGGCTCGGTTGACCTGCACGCTGAGCTACAACGCCGCTTCGAGAATCAGCGGACGGTACATGGAGAAGCCATTACGCTGATCCTGCTCGACAAGTCCGATGGCGTGGCAGAACGAGATAAAGACTTCATGAAGTTTACTCGCGAAGCTGCTATTAAGGAGTATTTTTTCGGCGATGCCAAGAGGACGCTGAGCCCGTTTACGCAGTCCGTCAGCTTTGACGATGTGGCTGTCTTCAGGACACCCGACGGTAGTGTTTTCTTTTCTCTTCACCACCATGGCCTTTCATGACTGACAATAAGCTAGCTTCAGGTTTCTACGATAAAAAACCAGCCCTCGAGCGTGCCGAAGTCTCAGCAGAGATGTCCCACTGGACCCTCGCCGTCATGAACGCCTCAGTAAACGACCCGCCCGAGGTAATTCGTCAAGCACCAGTCATGGGATTTGTGGCCATCGCAGATGTGGACGAGGACAGGCGGCGGCTCAAGGTCCTTTCTCCGGTTAGTGGCCGTTTGGGAAACCGGCCGATGATATGGGGCCGATGGCCCGAGCCGTACATCAACTTGCTTGGATAGGAAGATGGCTTTGAGTGGAGGGCGCATTGACTTGGTTGCATTTTCTGGTGCACCCCTGCAAGGATGGGGTTTTGGGTTCGGCGCGACGGCGCTATGGGGATATGGTTTCGGGCATGCTGTTTTTGGTATTCGTCAGATGTGCAATACAACACAACTGCAACTGAACCTTTGCCTGCCCCTTGTCTGGTTTGCCCTTTGTTTTTGGCAACCCCCCCTCTTATTAGTCCTTGCTTTTCTCAACAACCCCTCTGCGTTTTGTCACGAAAATAAAAATAACTCCCCTTCCCATCCGCAACGATTACTCGTCCCTTTCCTCAGAAATTGCAGGGTTCTTCGGGTGGCTGGTTAACCGAGAAATTCCAACGTCAGGAAGCGACCGCATTGATGACTCGAGAACGACTCGCTTAGTTATTGTGACGAGCCGTTTGCAACGGTGAGAAACGACTCGACAATTTCGGCCCGGTTGGGAGTTGATAGACCCATCCTGCCATCCTGAGCCATCCTCGAGCCATCCTCCGCCCCCCCACCCATCGTCGACCCATCATCTTCGCAAATCTCAATCTGGGTTTCCAAATGTTCAAGGTTGTGGCAGATCTGGTCGCTTGGCTCGATCGGGAAAACAACCCCACTAACATCCCTGGTCCAACCGGCCCGGGTGCCACTGGCAATCCCAACTGCTGCAAGGAATCGGACACGGGCCTCTTTCTCTCCCATCGGCAGCCGCGCAACATCCCGCATTTTCGCCCACGACTCAGCGCGATCATGATGATGCACGGTTAGCGTCTAACCAATAGCGATGCAACTAGCCACAGAATTAGGCTTACGCCCGACGCCCCTCTGTGCGCCAAAACCGGTACCCGAAACCAGCGAGACAACGCACCGGAAGGCCGGGATCGGGACAGCTGATGCACAAGGAGCGCGCACAAGATCGAATCGTCCCGTCCCCACCAAGAGAGCGAAGCGCTGGCCGCTGCGGGTGATCGACTTGGTGATTTGGAGATGCAGTCACCTGGGGTGCCTGCTCGAGTTAACTTGGTTCGCCTGGTCCTCTCACCACACCACAGGTGACAACAGAGCGGGTCACAATGTTGTCTATCCAATACCAGTAGATGCGGCCAACCCTCCATAGCCAAGTCGGTGACAAAATACGCAACTGGACAAAGCTTACTGGGTTTATTCCTGCGCAGGCTGACGGTTCGCAACGGCCGCCTCATCAGTCGCCTGCATGTGGCGGTCTACCTCGGCCTTGATCCTGCGGACGGAATACCTCACAGCCGCAATCTCCCGTTCCTCTTTCACAGCACCTCGCTTGGCCCGAGGTGTGCTTTTTCACTCCATTGGTGCCTTTGCATGGGCAATCACCGCCAACCAGGGTTGTGACGTGGACGACAGCCCCCTCCGTGTCTCTTGCGGTTTCGCAACTGGGCGAAATGGGCGAAATGGGCAAAATACAAAATTCCAAAATGCAAAATTGCAAAAAAATGTGCTGCGTTTGCTTCTCAAGCGCCCGACTCGGCTTGCTGCACATCCGGGGCACCTCGCCTGATCATGCCGATCCTCCCCAGGACGGCCTAACCTTCCGGCTCGCCTGCCGAGGGTCTTGGATTACACCACAGCCCTGATTTCTTTTTTTATTCGTATGTATTCCCGTGCTCTCGCCCCTGCTGGTTTCTGGTTTTTGTTGGTTCTGCCATCCATTCCAATGTCCTTTGCCTACTCTCTTTGACCATCCGTTTGTGTCTTGCACCTCGACGATCCACGGTTAATACAACCCGTCTTAACCCGCCGAAAGACCACTTTGATAGACGCTCCCTGCTCTCTTTCCTACGATCGACAGGAAAATCACCGGCCGTCTGTTGGCACTCGTTCCTCGCCCTGTTCTTATGGGGTGTTTTTCCTCTCAAGACTCGACGGACAACTGTGACACTGCCGCCGTCATGCTCGGGCGTCTTGCGGATAACCCCTGGAACGATAGGCTAGGCTGGTAGTCTCGCTATTACGGGAGAAGAAACAACACAGGCCGTCATGACGGTGCCGAGATGGACGTTCCCGGGGACGCCTCTCAACCACTTTCATGGAGCTGCCGCTTCTGAGATGTCGCCCCTCGTGGCTCGGCATCCTTCAGTCACCGACAACGACGAACACATTGTCCGCGTCATGCTGATCGTAACGACCACTTTTGCTTCGATCAGTGTCTTGTCGACTCTGTTCGCCCTATACTGGTTCGTGAAGATGAAGCGGAGTTTCCGGCACGAGTAAGTACCAGTCCATCCTGGGAAAAGCCGACTGCCCTTTGCTAACCATTAGCAGGTTAATCTTGCTCCTAATCCAAAGCGATTTCGCAAAGTCGATGGTCTTGGTCGTATTCGCCATTGTGAGCTTTGTTGGGGGTACTGTTCCTTCCGACTCAGCCTTTTGCCAGGTCAGCGGATTTGTTCTCGCTGTGGGCATCGAGTCTTCCGACATTGCCGTCTTGCTCATTGCCCTCCACTCCGCCATGTATATCTTTCGCCCAAGGGCAGGGCTCTACCCGTATCGCCGACGGGCCTACTTGGTCTTCTATTTGTACCCGACTTTGGCTGCGTGCCTAGCATTTATCGGCGGCAATGGGTACCAGAACATGGGGCCCCATTGCTATTTGCGAACCGACAGGAGCTGGGCGCGGCTGTTGCTTAGCTGGATCCCACGGTACATCATCTGCGTCAGCATCGTCATCATTTACCTATCCATCTACTTGTATATCCGAAGAAGGATGGGAGACTACGGAAGGCGGTGCTCGGAAGCCATGCAGTCGCAGGCGTCCAGGCGATCAACGGTAACTGCTTCGACACCCAGGCTCCGGTACAATGGACTCCTTCCTTCCACGCCATGCTCGCGTCGGAGCTCGGCAACCGACACCATACTGACGGTCAAAGACCCGCTCCGGCCGCCATCATCGATCAGCTCGGCCTGGCCCACGAGCGCAAGGACGAGTGTGGACGTACAGAGACCCCACAACTCTGTCAAGTGGAACTGGCCCTACATTTACACACACCCAGTCGGCCGAGGGGCAGGTCGGCTTTCAGGGGGACGACACCAGCGACCCTACCTCGCCCACATCCCCGACTTTCCTCACTCCTCCAGCAGCGGCACACATACCCCGCCCAAGCCTAATGCCCTCGGCCGATATCAACATGGACATCAACCACAACAACCACAACCGCAACAACAACAACGGCCGCGTCTCCTTCCACCACACCCGACGTCAACAAACCCCCGAATCCGACGCCGACGCCGACTCCTCAGACCTACCCGACTCCTCAGACCTGCCCGACTCCTCCCCCATCCTCAGCCCAACCCGCGACAGCACCACCAACACCAACTGCGCTGGCACCTCCCCCTTCATAACCATCACCTCCCCCGACTCCTCCTCCTCCACGAACACCCCCCCCACCTCAAACGCGCCAACACCCCAAAAAGAAAACCCTCCGCCAGCTCCGCCTCCTCTTCGCCTACCCGCTCGTCTACATCATCCTATGGCTCTTCCCCTTCGTCGCGCACGTCCTCGGCTACGACTCCTCCTCCTCCTCCTCCTCCTCCACCCCACTCGTCAACCCCCCGCCCCCCTCCCACTGGCTGCTCGTCGTGTCCATCCTCAGCCTGTGCGTGCAGGGCGCCGTAGACTGCCTCCTCTTCCTGCTGCGCGAGACGCCGTGGCGGTATGCGCGCGGGAGGCGGTTCTGGGCGGTGTTGGGCAGGCGGTGGGCGTGGAGGACCGGGGGAAGTTGGTGGTGGTGGTGGGGTGCGGGGTGTGGTGCGGGAGGGGTGGGGTTGCGGGGGGATGAGGTGGGAAGGACCAGGGAGGAGATGTTGGTTTATGGGCGGTTGGCGAGGGAGAGGAGGGAGGGGGAGGTTGAGGTGGAGAGGGCGAGGGCGAGGGGGAGGGAAAGGGCGGTTGCGATGGCGGTGGGGTGGGGGAGTGGTTCTACTACTGTTGCTGGGGAGGGGGTTGCTGCTGCTGCTGTCCCTGTGAGGAGGGAGTGGTGGGATGGGTGGGCAGAGAGGGTGGGGTGGAGTGATGATGATGATGTTGACGTTGATGATGTTGATGAGGAGGGTAGAGGTGGGGGAGAGCCTAGGGCGGAGGCTCGATAGAGGATGGCTTGATGGGTGTTGGGGGCGGTGGTTTTGTTCACAGGCATGCGGGCATATGCATTGCGGCGGTCTTTTTCATGGCTTGGTTTCGGAGTCGGTTGGGGCTTACACTATACCCTGGTTTAGTTTGCATTTGGGGCGCGCTGTGGCTGATTAAGGGTGCATGACAGATGGCAAGGGGCGGGTTCTCGGCCTTCTGACATGGGGAGGGGCATAAAATGTCGTTCAGCAGTTTTGCATAGTTTACTTGGTACACATCTTTTAGTGAAATGGCACAATTCCTCCTTCTGGACAAATTGTGCGCGAGATGCAGGGTCCTGGCGATCTTTTTTTCACAGCTCGCAAAGGGGCTCGCAAAGGGGCTCGCTCAACAGTCTGGGGGCCGCGTGAGCGATCATCGCGGGTGATTGTCAGACGATCATCGCCTTGGCGTGGCGGGCTTGTCACATTGTACGGGCTGGCGGGCCAGGAATGACATGACTACGTTCGTATTTTGTTATTGCTCTTGCAAGAATTTCAGGAAGACCTGCGCCATGAAAATGCCGTCGTGGTGGTCCCCGTTCCGCTCCTTGCCACTCCGGTACAAGTCATCAACAAACAGCCCTGACTCGTGCCGTAGCTCGAGGATCTCCCCCATGATGTCTTCGGTAAACTCCGGATGCCCCTGTACGGTGATCGCGCGGCCGGGGATGAGGAAGCCGTGGTTCGGGCACTTGTCTGTCGACGCTAGTACTTCGGCGCCAGGTGGGACGCCAAACACCTGGTCGCGGTGCATTTGCTGGATATTCTGCCAGCAAATTAGCCTGGTCTCACAACCCTAGATGCCGCGATGCCACCATCACAGCTGAGCAACAACTTACCAACGTCTCCCTCTCCTTCCCAAACACCTCCTTCCCCTTCTCAGTCAACCGCGTCTCAACCACGCTGATCTCCCATCCCTGGTCACTCCGCGCAACCAACGCACCCAGCGCCCGGGCAACGATTTGATGGCCGAAGCAGATGCCCACCACCTTTACCCGGTCGTGGAGCAGGGCCTTGCGCACGAACTCGACGAGGGTGAGGATCCACTCGTCGTCCTCGAAGGCGTTGTGCTTGGAGCCCGAGATCAGGATGGCGTCAACATCCTCCAGATTCGGGTAGGCCGTCGAGGGGTTATGGACCACGTTGTGGCCGGTGAGGATGAGTTCGGACTCGAGCGGCGCGGGGGCTACGGCGCGGGTGAACAGGTGCTTGAATACGCCAAAATACCCCCCATAGCGCTCGTTGGCGGCCGGGACGGGCGTGTCGGCTTCGAGGATTGCGAGGCGGAGAGGCATGTTGATGATGTTGGTGACTCTGTTGACTTTATTGACTCAGTTGACTCAGTTAACTCGTTGAATCTGTTTGGGGGTTAAATACAAGAGTCGGTGAAGGTTTGTTAACTAACTCGGGGGCTAACTAAAAGATGGTTTTTGATAAGGCTGATCCCGACGGATTGGTCCTGTGTCACATTCCCCTGGTTCACTGTTTCAGCGAGTTGCCACTAAAAGTTGGTATGAGAGAGGGAAAGAGGGCCTAACCTGAACCTGTCTCGGGTTGACAGTCCGAGAATCGGATCCGAGAAGCCCGGCCCACCGTCCCCACTCGGCATGTGACGGAGTCAACGGTCAGCATCGGCTCCGGTCCGCATTATGCCAAGACCCGTTACGTATGTTACACCAACGGACCACACCGTGAGCGAAGACTGAATTCCCTGAGAGCCTTCTACGGTTGATTCATGCTGCGACTTGCAACCCCAACCCCGACTCGAGCCCAGTTAATACTTCATCATGTCGTCAACCCGGGCCTCACTCAAGGGCTTCTTAGCAACGGCCAAGAAGGCACTTCTATCCCCTCCTGGCCAAAGACCGAACACTCTGACTTTTGTCGTTGGCAATGAGTCTGCAGGTAAGAAAAGCTGCACGTTCAATAGAATAAGTTCATACGATATATCGTCAGGTCCGGATAACTAGTTCAATTCAGAACTGCAAACGGCTGGGTCGCCTGGTTCTTCGCCTA
>NT_165979.1:1942346-1950893 GCF_000143365.1 Chaetomium globosum CBS 148.51
CTCGATCCAACTCAGGTTCTTTGTCGGCTACAAACCAGCGATACTGGACACCGAGTCCCCCTCCTACCCCTACCCAACCGCCAAGTCTGCCTCTCAAAACGCCAGTAAACATCGTCGAACTTAGATGGCAATGCACAACGCTGCTCTGATGAGGGAGGTGGCGAGGTTGTGATGTGATGGGGGTGTGTGGGTGGGGTTGGTTGGTTTACTGGAGGTTGGTATTTGGGGGCGTGTTGGAAATGGGAATGGGTGGGAATTGATTCAACATGGGTGGGTATTTCCTTTGCCTCAACCCATCCTAAACGCCATGATAAAACGTCTCTAGATAGAGTCTACATTATTTTACATGAGTGTTACATTCTCGTTGCATCATTGCCCTCTCCTGCGTCGGCGCATTGGTGCGTTGTGACATTGGGCTGGGAGAAGGGCCGTATCTCGTGGTACGATGCTGAACTGAGCGCATCGACGCATTGCAGGAGTCAAATCCGCCCCTCCTTTTCCCAGATTTCCCATTTGGTTGGCGTAGTCTGTGATCCAACCGGGAGGTTCTTGACGGGAAGCCTAGCCGAGTAGGGCATGCTGACCCCTGATGCTGCGTCAGGATTTTGGCCATGGTGGACCAGCGACTTGCCGGAGAACCACCACCCCAATGGTTTTGAGACTGCATGACTTGAGTCCGAAATCAGGGCCGCCGCCATCGTTTGGCTCCAAAGCGCTCTGATGGTAAGCTTGGGGGCATACAGCACCCCTCTAGAGCCAATGCTCTTCCATCTAGGTTGTCGCCCTCAACGGCGTAGTTCGCCGAGCACCGAGGGCCGGCAATCCCTGTGCTTTCTCCAGGCTCCTCTGCAACATACCACCCCATAACCCCTCCAAATCCAAATCTTTCCTCCTCGACTCGGTGAGCATCTGAATAACGATGGTGGTGCCCGTTTGTGGCACACCGAAACCCGTCGACCTGCCTTCCGCGTCGAACATCTCAACTTCCTGGGTTGACCCCCCCACAACGCCGAGGTTGACGCAGACCCACCCCGTGCTGATACCATCATCGCCGCCGCGCATGACCCCGGAGTTTCCAAGCAGCTTTGCCTTGCGCGCAAGACGCCTGAGTTTGACCTTCAGCTCGTTCCGCCCAAGGAGGCCATCGGCTACGGCCACGATGCCACGCCCACGCAGCCACCGAACCGTGCGATCTGCCGACACGTGAAGATGGCGCTCGCTACGGGATGTCCCAAAGAGCATCATCAGGTTGGGGCCCAATGCCGGAGGGGGGTCCATCTCCCGCAGGTCGAGCAGCGCCAAGTCGTCCAAGCCCAGCTCATCCGCCACGAACTTGAGTAGCGGCTCCATAAGTTTGGGTGAGTCGTCGGGGATGTCGGGCAGCGGCGAAGGTTCGTGGACGAGAGTCGGGTGTCTCGGGGGCTCGACCTGTAAATACCACGGTACTTCAGAGCCACCTGACTCTGAAGATGCTTCGGCGTTTGGTTTTTGCTCGTCGTTGCTCTGCTCCTCCTCAACTCTTTGCTCCGTGATCGAGGGACTGCCCAGGCGACATGGTGTAGGCCGGAAGGTTGAGAATGCCGTGGCAGTTGTTGGAGCGAGAAATTGGCTTCTGAATGTCGCCACAGATACGCGGGCAGGGGGCACTGCGAAGTTGCTGATGTACGGACGCAGGGCTGAGATACTGCAGGCCGGACAACGAGCAACACGGAGGATGGTGGCGGGTGTCATTGTTGTGGTTAACATGGCGCACGGTCGATGGGTGTTGGTGAGATTGTGAGATTGAGAACAGGACCAAAAAAATGCGGCAACAGAACAGATCGAATATAATTTTCGAAGCCTGTGTAAACTTTGGAGCCAAAGCTCGAAGCCAGAAAGGTGCTTCGGTTGTCGATTGGTGCTCGCTGCTGTCGAGGTGATCCCGTGCGCACCCCACCAAAGCTGGTGGGTATTGATTGCATCCGCCAATCAGACGCGCCTCTCACGGTTTTTTTTTTTTCTCGAGCGAGCGGCCACGCGAGAGAAGAGGCTTGCCCCGATAAGATTGCCATGCAGAGGTGGGAGGCCAATTTTTGAACTTCCCGAGCCATCCCATCCGGTGTCTCGAGTTTTGCCGTCTCGTGAACTGAATCTCGAATTAAATGCGCTGTCCCCTATCCTTGAGCGAGTCGACAGCAGCCTTCTTTTTGTTCTTATGATAGATAGGGCCACCGACTCTCCTTTTTCTTTTATATTCCCACCGTTATTCAGTTTAATGCATTAGTTATCGCCGACCTTTCGACAGATATTTCCTTTCTGTTGAAGCCTGCCCTCTCCCTCCCCCACCACTTTTTCCCCCCGAGAACAGCAAAGCAGCGCAACGAGACGACTGCGGCGCAAGCTCCCCTGTTGCTTCAAGATGCTCGTCCGTTCGGGCGCCGCACGACAACCCCTCCCCATACGCCGTCTTCTCTCGTCTGCCGCCCCCCTCCGAAACGCCTCGAGATGCTCGCTCTCCAACCCTCTCCCGTCTTTGATTGGGAACCGGCGGTTACTTACAACTGAACCCGACTCACGGCCTTGGAAGAAGAAGTCATATCGTGCCCTGGTCGGCTTCGAGCGCAACTTGGCCACTGCCCTCGACGAGCATCGCTTTCGTGACGATGTGCCGTTCGAAGGTCTACCACCTAGCTTGGCCGCCCAATACCAGCCGCGAAAGCCACAGATAGCACCTTACCTACTGAGGCCGTACAACGTGGATTCTCCGTTAATCGTCGGCGAGCCGAAACCATACCCGCCTAGGCAAAGGCTCAACCCCAATGGCATTCCCGGCGACCTCGACGAGATGCTCTCGGTGTTTGAAGCTTGTGTGCAGGTCGGCAGACTGGACCGCGCCTCTCTAGTCTTGCAACGATTCGGGCGGATGAATATTCTGGAACCCGAGCAGGCCATTGAACTACACAACCAGTACTTGCAGGGTCGCGTTTCAGAGCTCATGGCAGAGCCACGCGCGGACAAGGCCGACGATGTTCATAAGTGGTTTGAGCTCCACATTCGGGCTGCTCGTCTACCGTTCACGCCCCTCACCATTGCATACATGCTTAAGACGACCCTCCTCACTCCCGCAGACGGTACACAGGCGGGTCGGATCGACCGCTACATGAGCATGATGCCCGAGCAGAACGCCGGGGAGCCACTCGACTTGGGGAACGTTCTCAGTGACGAAGATTTGGCCGCTATCGCCGAGATATGCCCTTCCTACTATGTCCCCGACGACATTGCTGCTGCCGCGGATGCTGAGGCCCTCGTCGAAGACGAGGAGGGTGGCTCGGCGGGCTCGGGGACTCTGGACGCGACGAAAACCACGTCAACCGGCGCGCCGGAAGTCTTGGGCACACCGCAAAAGGGCATGGGGCTTAAATCTCTGAAGACGGCGCTTTCCATGTTGTCTGAGCTTCCACCTGGGCTAGACATTGGTTCTCTTCCCATCGCACAACGACGTGAGGTCCAAGCTAGACTTGAGAAAGATTGTGTGGATGCTGCCGTTGCGAGGTGGCGGGAGGAAAATGAAGCACTCATGGGCATGGGTCTAAACACGCAGCTGTCGACGCCCACTCTTAACTCCAAGTTGTACGACTGGCATCAGGCTTTGGAGGCTAGGTTTGCCGAGGAGCAAGCCAAGGTTGAAGTGTCCGAATCGGCGACCAAGAAGTCGAAGGAGGATATGGATCGTTGCGTATATGGGCCCCATTTGCTACAGTCCCCTGCAAAACGCCTCGCTGCTGTCACGATTCTCAGCGCACTCAGTAGTCTGGCCATGCACGGTGCGGACAAGGGCATTCCGGTCTCCAACATGGTACAGCAACTTGCCAAGATTGCCGAGGAGGATATTCGTGCCCAGAACCAGGCTAAACGCGCTCCCAACGCCAAATCGAAACCACGCCGGCAACAGAGTGCCCGGCAGTTGATCCGGCTCTACGACTCCACCCCCGGCGAACCTGCGGCCGTGCCCGAAGCCGAGCCTACGGCCGCAGCCGAAGCCGAGCCTGCAGCTGAGCCTGAGAGCATGCCGCCAGCCCCCCCTGCTGTCACAGACAATAGTTTCGCTTATAGAGCGGATTCTGTGGAAGCGCGGTGGCCGATGCTGATCAAGGCAAAGGTTGGCGCCGTTCTTCTCGCCGCTCTGATGGACACCGCAAAGATAGTTGTTCAACGGGAGCACCCAGAAACAAAGGAAAAGTTGAGCCAAACCCAACCAGCCTTCACCCACGCCGTGCAGCTCAAGAAGGGACGGAAAATAGGTGTGATCCAGCCCAACCGCGAATTGATAGAGCTCATGAAGCGGGAGCCTCGGGGCGAAGCATTGGCCCGGCATCTGCCCATGGTTGTTGAACCTGTTCCATGGTCCAAGTTCGACAAGGGCGGTTTCATCTCGGCGCCAACCCCTCTCATCCGGCTAAAGAACCACGAGAAAGACCAACGCATTTACGCTGAGGCGGCCATCGAGCGTGGAGACATGGAACAGATGATGAGGGGCTTGGATGTGCTCGGGAAAACTGCTTGGAAAATTAACCGCCCCGTCTTCGATGTGATGCTAGAGGCATGGAACACCGGTGAAGAGTTTGCCAACCTGCCCGCCCTGGATCCCAAAATTCCCATTCCCGCCGAACCGGACTCGACCGACGATCCGATGAAGAAGCGAGTGTGGCTGAGGTCGGTTAAAGCCGCCGAGAACGAGAAGTCTGGCTTGCACTCTGTCCGGTGCTTCATGAACTTCCAGTTAGAGATCGCCAGAGCCTTCCGGGACCAAACCTTCTATTTCCCTCACAACATCGACTTCCGCGGGCGCGCTTACCCGATGCCGACGTATCTGAACCACATGGGTGCCGACCACATGCGTGGGCTGCTGCTCTTCGCCAAGGGTAAACCATTGGGTGAGAAGGGACTGGCTTGGCTCAAGGTCCAACTTTCCAACGTGTACGGATTCGACAAGGCCAGCCTGCAAGAGCGCGAGGACTTTGCCACCAATAACCTGGAAAACATCTTCGACTCGGCCGACAACCCGCTCACGGGGAAGCGGTGGTGGCTCCAAGCCGAAGACCCCTGGCAATGCCTTGGCGCCTGCTTTGAATTGAAGGCCGCCTTGTCATCCCCAGATCCCGCCGCTTACGTCTCACACCTACCCGTCCACCAGGATGGCACCTGCAATGGTCTGCAGCATTATGCCGCGCTCGGTGGTGATACCTGGGGTGCGCAGCAGGTTAATCTCCTGCCAGGAGAACGCCCTGCCGACGTCTACGCGGCCGTCGCCCAGTTGGTACAGGAAGAGGTGAAGCAGGAGCTCGCGGAGGGCAACGAGTTTGCCAAGGCCGTCGACGGAAAAATCAACAGGAAAGTGGTCAAGCAGACGGTCATGACGAATGTCTATGGTGTCACGTTTGTTGGTGCCAAGAAGCAGGTGCAAAAGCAGCTGGACTCGATCTATCCCAACATCGAGCAGGAGACGGGCTTAAGTTCGACCGTACTCGCGTCGTATCTCGCCGGCAAGGTGTTTACGGGCTTGTCGACCATGTTCCGAGGTGCCCACGACATCCAAAACTGGCTAGGTGAAATCGGTGGCCGCGTGTGTCGTGCCTTGACACCGGAACAGATCGACCGGCTGGCGGGGGGGTCGACCGAAGAAGCCAAAACCAAGAAGGCATCCAAGTCCAAGGCGGACATCGAGGAGGAGATGAACGGCTACTTTCGTAACACGCTCGTCTGGACGACGCCCTTGCGGATGCCCGTGGTTCAGCCGTATAGGAAGAGCGGAACTCGGATGATCTCGACGTGTCTACAAGACCTGATTCTGACCAACCTGGACCGGGATGATCCGGTGAATCGGCGGAAGCAGCTTCAAGCATTCCCTCCCAACTTTATCCACTCGCTCGACGCCAGCCACATGATGCTGTCGGCCCTCGAGTGCAATGCCATCGGGCTTACCTTTGCCGCCGTGCACGACTCATTCTGGACACATGCGGCCGACGTGGATGACATGAATGCCGTCATCCGTGATTCCTTCATCCGTATTCACCAAGAGGACGTCATTGGCCGCCTCAAGGCAGAATTCGAGGCGAGATACCGCGGAGCGCTCTACCGAGCCAAGGTCGACTCCACGACGGAAGTCGGGAAGATGATTCTCAAGTACCGAAAAAGTAACCGCATGGATGTCAAGGAAGAACTCTTGCTGGAGAGGCGGCGCCAACTCCTTCTGCACTCCATGGACCCGGAGGAGGTGAGGAAGGGTCAGGAGATGGTCACGGCCGCTAGCATTTTCGAGTCCATGGCGACGCCGGACATGATTGTCAATGAAGTGGACCCGCAAGAGTTGCTCGAGGATGCGGACGGGGATGTGGACGGGCATGCCGCCGCGGAGGGACCCTCAGCTGAGGACAAGAACCGCAAAGGGAGAAAGAACTATGCGACGCAGCTAAAGGAGCTTTCGGGCACCAACTACTTCGAGATGGAGATGGACAAGGCGAACCGAGCGAGGATAGCAAAAGCGAAGTTGTCGCCGCAAAACTCTCAGGTCGCCGTCTGGCTGCCGCTCACGTTCCCCAAGATCCCTCAGAAGGGCGACTTCGATGTGACGCAACTCAAGGGGAGCAAGTACTTCTTCTCTTGAGCGAGTCGTAGGGGTCAACGGCGGAGTGGGGCATTTTCTGTTGTACCATCAACAGTGCATTGCATTTGTCTCTGGTTGCTTTTGTGGCGTTTTCTGACGAGTTATTTTACGAAGGTGGCATGGTTGGCGCGGCGTTTGCGATAAGAGGGGGTTGTTTGAGATGCATGTGTACGTTAACGTCAAAAGAGACGATGATGCTGAGATGCGAATATCTGCTGCTCCTTGGGGGTGTTGTATAGTATAAGGGGGCAATGTATTCAAAACTTAATTAAAGATCTCCGTCTACTAAGTACCTTCTTGGCCTTCCCACACCCTGCTGAGCACCTTTTCTCTCGAGGCCCTCGATTCCTCCGCGATTACCACACCCTTTCCGAGCCTGTTGACTTACATGCATGCCGAGTCTTGACCCCTTCTGCAAGGCACGGAAGCGGGTATTGGCAGTTCGAATTCAGCCATTCTGGTAATGACGCTAATCTGGATATAGTACCAAATACTACATCGGCGAGCCAATGTCCATGACGGACAAGGGTAATCAGATGTTGAGACTCGGGATAAAAGACCGGTTCTGATGCTTTACCGGGTTCCTGGTCGGGTGATGCTATTTTTGTTCTCAAAGGATATTGCTCAACGAGTCCACGCTCTCGGATCGACACAGGGGACAAGACAAGGGGCCCGGCAACCAACCTCGGAAACTGGGTAAGACCTTGCCAGAAGTCGACGCCACTTTCTGTCAAGGGAAACGAAGAGAAAACTCTTGTCTCCCGGAAGCTAACACTCCTTCACCTTGCAGACGCCGGCTTGAACCAAGGGTTTTTGACTGGCTGCCAGACTTTTTGAACCTCGCACTGCAACCCACACTAGCCTCCGATTGTCTTGGTCAAGTATTCACAGTCGAATATCTGTAGTATCCCGAAAGGTGGCGTTGGATAGTTGCCAGGATCGAGTGGCCGTTGGAAGAGCCGGGGGAGCCGGTGTCTGTTGCTGCTCAACCAGAGGGTACTTCAAGGGGCTGTCTCCCCGTGAGAGGGCCTAGTTATGGATATTAATTCCTCCTTGGTAGACTGCAAGACAGTGTCTCCTTAGACTACAATACTCAACACGATTGCATTAACCTGAAGTCTTACACCGGCCCAGACACAACTCAAGATGCAGCTCTCACTCTCCAACACCCTCGTCTTCCTTGGGCTGCTGAGCATCAGGTAAGGGCATCACCACAACACTCTCCTCCAACTCTCTCACACACAGCACTGACACCTTCACCCCCCAACGCAGCTCAGCAGCGCCCGCAGGCCAGGGCATTGACCCGGTCACTCTCCCGCCGGCGCTCCCGTCGACCTGCCTCGGCTGGGGCACTAAGCCGACCTGCTACACGGCGACGACCACTAAAACAGCCTCACCCAGTACGTCGCCCCGGAGCTATTCTTTGACCTGGATGTACGAGATTTGTATCCAGGGCATGAGCGGGATCCTGGCTGACGAGATGGGGCTGGGTATGTCCAAGCAGCCTTCCCACGGGGGACTCAAAACTGACATGTGGCAGGTAAAACCGTGCAAACAATATCCCTAATCGCGCTGCTTCGTGAGCAGGAGAACTACCTCGGCCCACACCTCATCGTTGCCCCCTTGAGCACCTTATCCAACTGGCTGGATGAGTTCCACCAATGGGTTCCCTCAATACCAGTTGTCATGTACCACGGTACGCCACAGCAACGCGACGAGATCTTCAAGTCCAAGATCATGCGCCATCTCCACAAAGGAAGGCCAACCGAGAAGTTCCCCGTGGTGTGCACCAGCTACGAGATGGTTCTCAAGGACCGGGCCGCCTTGTCCAAGATCAACTGGGAGTTCATCATCATTGACGAGGGCCACCGCATGACAAACCTCCGACTCGAAGCTCTTCCGGG
>NT_165979.1:1951058-1956073 GCF_000143365.1 Chaetomium globosum CBS 148.51
GTGCTGCTGGTATCTCCCTACACCTAGAACCATCCCCTCTTTCCGCACCTGGGCGCCCTGCAGCGAGGCGACCTTGCATACACCACCACTCGCCGTCACCAGCTTACCCAGCCCGGTCTTGCCCTCCAATGCCTCAACCACGCCCGCATCAAACGCCACCTCAAGCGTATCCGTGGTAGTGAAGCCAGGCTGGAAAGTCTCCCAGATCTTCTTCTTCGGGTTGAGCACCTTCTCGGGCTCGCCTTGCCACCCCTCAAAGTAGACCCTCTCACCGGCCTTGGCGTCGGCGGGCGGGTTGACCAGCTCGACGGGGCCCTTGTGGTCGTCGGCCTCGCCCTCCTTGATCTTGGGCGACGCGGCGAGCACCATGGCGGACGACTTGATGCCGCGCATCTTGACGGGCTTGAGGTTGCACACGACCACCACCTTGCGGCCCTGCATCTCCTCGAGCGGGACGAGCCCGTTCAGGCCCGAGCACACCGTGCGCACCACCTGCACGTCGACATAGGTGGTGTCGTCGATGCCAGGAGCGTCGCCCATGGCGATGGTCGAGACGTAGAGCGAGTCGGCCTCCGGGTGCTTGATCGCCTTGAGGATGTGGCCCACGCGGAGGTCGATGAGGCAGGGCGACATGACAGTCGGCGCTGGCGGCGGCGCGGGCTGCCTAGGAGCGCGCTCCTTCTTCTCCTTCTTTTGCTTCTTGGCGGCGCCCTCGCCGGCAACGGCCTCGACGACCATTGTCCTTCGCCTCGACCGCCTTCTCTACCACGGTGTTGGCCGCCTCCTTTGTCCGGTCCACGAGAGGTCTTGTCTCCGCCAGCTGCGGCGGCGGCGGCAGCAGCGGCCTTCTCCTTTTTTAGGCGCTCCTTCTCGGCCTTGGCATCGACAGGCGGCTTCACGTAGAGGATCTCCTCGGCGTCGACCTGCACCTTGTCGGCATCGGCGATATTGAGGCTGAATAGCGGGCTGTTCTGCACAAAGTCGACGAGACGCACAATGTTGGGACGGCCCTGCTCGCCGGTGCGCTGCTCCGGGGTCCAGGCCTTGACAAGAGGGGCGAGCGACTCGTACAGGGCGACGTCGGCCTTGCTAGGTTTGGTGCCGATGGCGGTGGTGCGGGTTGCGAGATCGGTGTTAAGGGTGTCGAGGAGGGCATCGGAGGCGGCCACCTTGAGCGAGGTAGCCTTGTCGAGCCAGGTTTGGATCTCGGCCTCCTCGGCGGGAGTGTACTTTTGGGTGTCGAGTGCTGCCATGATGCGCGGGTTGGACAAGGAGATGGTGTTGAGGGGCCGGAATGGAACTTGGCGGAGCGGAGGGACGCTTCGCAGGGCGGCTACAGGGCGCGCGGCGGCTCGGAGGGAGGACAGTCTGGCGGATTGACGGGGTGCTCGAAGTACAGGTAATAAAAATTAGAGGCGCGACAGTGTTGGACAGTTTTTGGTGTTGGAGCTGCTGGTTCGGCAGACGATGGTGGGGTGAAATCGACAATTTTGACCTGACTGGAAATGCGGGGCAATTGATTGAGTCAAGACGAGGGGCAGAGATAGGCAGGCTTGGTCAGGGTTGCTTGTGCCAAGGGTTTGGGGCCAATGTGGGTGCAAGGGGTGAAAAAGCACTTGAGTTAATGGGCTGCCCGCCCTGGCTCGTGACAGCGCGCAGAGCTTTGACGCGTTTTCGATCGCAGTGGCGATCGGCTGTCGCGTGAATCGCGCGCCTTTCATTGACAGACCCACTCCCGCCCTTGCCTCAGCTGTCTCTTCACTCTGTCCCATTTGCTCTCAATGCTCCCAAGTTTGGGTTTTCAAGATTACCAGAATTGCCTCCATGCACTTTCTTTAGTGTTCAATGATTCTGCACTTGCCCACAATCTAGCTCCCACTCGTGGTTTCCAAAAATTCCAATTTCGCAGTGTCCTCCATAATCACTACCCATTGGCTACCTAAACCCCTTTTCTACTCCGTTGCCTACCTGCTCCGGCGATGCCGTACATCTCTTCATCCGATGGCGACTCTGCCAGTTCCGTCTCACGACTTCCCGCCAGCGCCCCCTCGTCACCACCACCAGCCTCTCCGGCCAGTCCACCAAGGGACAAGTCCAAAATGAGCTACACCAAGTTGCGGGAGGAGCAAATCCTCGCTGCTGAGGAGGAGAAGGCACGCGAAGAAAACAATAAGGCCGAAGACAAGCGTAGGAAGAAGTGGAAGAAGCGGGATCTGAGCAAGAGGGAGCGGGAATCCAAGGCGAAGGACCTGGATCAGCTCCTGGCCCAAAGCGCGGCCTTCAGCAGCATCCTCACGAATAAGACAAAAGTTTTGGGCCGTGTTGGCACAAGTCTAGACGGCAAAACCATTGGCGAACATGACTTGACCATGGCGAAGCAGCCAAAGTGCCTCGTTGGTGGTATCATGCGAGATTACCAGCTTGAGGGTCTGACCTGGATGTACGAGATTTGTATCCAGGGCATGAGCGGGATCCTGGCTGACGAGATGGGGCTGGGTATGTCCAAGCAGCCTTCCCACGGGGGACTCAAAACTGACATGTGGCAGGTAAAACCGTGCAAACAATATCCCTAATCGCGCTGCTTCGTGAGCAGGAGAACTACCTCGGCCCACACCTCATCGTTGCCCCCTTGAGCACCTTATCCAACTGGCTGGATGAGTTCCACCAATGGGTTCCCTCAATACCAGTTGTCATGTACCACGGTACGCCACAGCAACGCGACGAGATCTTCAAGTCCAAGATCATGCGCCATCTCCACAAAGGAAGGCCAACCGAGAAGTTCCCCGTGGTGTGCACCAGCTACGAGATGGTTCTCAAGGACCGGGCCGCCTTGTCCAAGATCAACTGGGAGTTCATCATCATTGACGAGGGCCACCGCATGAAAAACTTCGACTCGAAGCTCTTCCGGGAGCTGAAATCCTTCACCTCGGCCACCCGTCTCCTCATCACCGGCACCCCGTTGCAGAATAACTTGAAGGAGTTGTGGTCCCTGCTCAACTTTTTGCTGCCCAAGATCTTCCGCGATTGGGAGGCGTTCGAGAGTTGGTTTGACTTCAGCGATCTGGAAGATGAAGAGGGCACCGAGGAATTCATCGCCGACAAGACCAAGCAGGAACTGGTCAAGAAGATGCACGTGGTGCTGCAGCCCCTGCTTCTCCGGAGGATAAAGGCGGATGTGGCAAAATATCTCCCGAAGAAGCGCGAGTATGTCTTGTATGCGCCCATGACTAAGGAGCAAACGGACTTGTACAACGTCATCAACGACAAGAACGTTGATACGCGCGCGTATCTAGAAAACAAGGTCGTGGAGCGTCTTACTGAGGCCACGAACAGCAAATGCGTCGTCGACGAGCCGCAGCACGCGTTCTTCCAGATCGAGTAGTGTCAAGAAAGAACCTGCTACGGAGAGCAAGCCAGCGCCAACACGAGGCAAGCCTGCTCCCGCGAAGCCAAAGGAGGCCGAGCGGTCGGTCAAGAACGCTTTTAGCCTCATGATGGGCAAGCCACCCCCCCGAGGCCGGCTACCCAAGGCCCCCGCTATTGTCGAGCAATTGGCTGCCGAGGTTCCCCCTAAATCGGCAAAGAAAGAGACAAAGAGAAAGAGTCCACCAGCATCTGAGTCGCCGGCCACCAAGAGTACGAAATCCAGCAGACAGTCCACCCCAGCCAGTACCCGCCGCAGGCCGCAAAGGGGAAGGCAATCGTATAAGGAGTCCGACTCGGACGATGATTTACTGGATGACGATGAGTTCGAGGCCAAACTTGTTGAGCAGATGGGTGAGGATGAGCCCAAGGTGGTGGAGGAGGTCGTGGACGAAGAGGAATTCGAGCGTGCCCAAACCCTCGAGGTTGCGAGTACGTATTCATCTTGTTGCGTTGAAGTCTGCTTTTACTAACTGCCCACAGAAAGGGAAATTGCCAACAAAAAGCTCGGTAACCCCCTGCTCCAGCTCCGACTTGTTTGCAACAGTCCGCACAATTTCTACAACCCCTGGGCGAGCGGCACCGACCTACCCATCGACGAGAGCATTGTGACGGCCTCGGGCAAAATGCTTCTTCTCGACCGCCTGCTTCCAACCCTATTCAAGCGCGGCCACAAGGTCCTCATCTTCTCGCAGTTCAAAACCCAACTCGACATCCTCGAAGACTACTGTTCCGAACTGCGCAAGTGGCCCGTCTGCCGCATCGACGGCGGCGTTGCCCAGGAAGACCGGCGCACAGAAATCCACCAGTTCAACACGGACCCAAAACTCAAAATCTTCCTGCTGTCCACCCGTGCCGGCGGGCAGGGCATCAACCTCGCCAGCGCCGACACGGTCATCCTGTTCGACAGCGACTGGAACCCGCAGCAGGACCTGCAGGCTCAAGACCGGGCACACCGCATCGGCCAGACGCGGCCTGTCATCGTGTACCGGCTTGCGACGAAGGGGACGGTAGAAGAGGGGCTGCTTATGAGTGCCGATGCGAAACGCCGGTTGGAGAAGCTGGTCATCAAGAAGGGCGGGTTCCGGACGATGGGGCAGAAGATTGATATGCGCGAGGACCTGGACAAGGAGACGCTCCAGGCGCTGTTGTTGAAGGATGGACAGGTGTACAACTTCTCGGGGGACAAAGAGGTGTTGAGTGATAAGGACCTGGATGTGTTGTGTGACAGGAGTGAAGAGGCTTACACAAGGGCCGCCGAGGGAGAAGGGAACGCGGATGGATACACGGTAATCGAGACGGGGGCAAACGGGATCAAAGCCGCTGGGAAGGCATAGCGTTGTTTGGAACATACCCTCGACGTATACGCTAGCAGCTGGCCCCGTGTATTGGAAAAGAGACAAGTCGGAATATTAGCCAAGCGGGCAACCAGGCCCTTCTATATTATATCAAATACAAATATAATCAACAATACACCTCATTCACCCCCTCAACATCACCAACCTCGCCACATCAGTCACCACATCCCCCGCCCAATACAACAACTCAGCACCCCTCCACAAAACCCACCCCGCCGTCCCCTGCGCAACCGC
>NT_165979.1:1956277-1959482 GCF_000143365.1 Chaetomium globosum CBS 148.51
GTGATCACCACCACAAGCAGGTACACCTGCGTCGCCCGGCCACACTAGCCCGCTCCAGGTTGATGATATGACGACCTCGGCTACGCCTGTCGGGCAGATGCATATCAGGAGGAGGAGCGTCAGGAGGTAGCAGGCTTGGAGGGCGGTGAGCGCGGGGGCGGTCAGCCCCTTCTTGGAGGCGGAGCGCGTGGGAGAGTGGTCCAGTAGTAGGAGGGGCGGGGGCGGGTGGTGGTGGGGGTGCGACTGATGGTGGGGGTGGTGGGAGGTGGTCGTGGTGGTGATGGTAGGGGTGGTAGTGGTGGTGGCATGGGGGAGGTTGGGGGTGATGTCGCGCAGGGCGGTAGGGAGGAGGTGGATGGTGCTTGGCCACGCGGCGAGGTCGATTCCGGCGGCGCGCGCGAGCCAGTAGAGGATGTATCGGGCTAGCTCGCGGTGGTTGTAGAGGGCGATGGCCGTGGCGAGGAGGAGGGCGAGGATGTGGATGCTGGGGGAGAGGAGGGAAGTCATGCCGCCGCCGGGGAGAAAGGGGCCGGACGAGGGTCCGGAGGGTTTGATGGTGAGTTTGGAAGGGCTGAATTGGTTGGTGGGAGGTGAGGAGCCGATGAAGGCTGTGTTCGCTGTGCCTGCGGCTTCGTTTGCCCTCTTGGCTGGTTGGGCTGTGTAGAGGTTGCCGAAGTCGCACTCGTTGTAGCTTCCTTCCTCATACTCTATCCCGGTCCGTCTCTCGTAGGACTCGCGACACTTGGCTTTGAGCCCTGAGCTGAAAGCGGCCACGTCGAACTGGGATGGAATTGGCCAGTCATCTTCAAAATAATTTTCGTAATATCTCTCCATGGCGTTGCGTTGAAGTGTAGTTTGTCTCACTCTTGCTAGCAGGAAATAATTAGCTAAGCTTTCTTGTGATGCAAGCCTGTTGTCTTGAAGTTTAGGGAAATCAAAGGTTGGCAAGGACGGAATACGTTTGTTTTCTCCAAGCTCCTGAGTTGCGCCAAGGGGGGACGTTTATGAAACTGTTAAAGATGCCTCCTGTAGATAAAAGAAAAAGAAAGAGATCTCGTGACAGGACTGAACCTCTCTTTGTCTTTGATCTCCTCAGACTCAGGGGGCGATCTGGGTGGCCGGTTGCCTGGTAAATGGCTTTGGCAGTGTTAGCCCATTATTCTCCGACAAAGGCCTTTCACTTTACGTTCAAAAACACATTGTTAGCTCCTGTAAAAATAAGGTCTCTTTGTTCACAACTGTTAGCTGGGACATTGTAGCATTCACAGAATCTCATTGTCTGGCAATCTAGGTTATAACCCCTGACCGGTGCCATGCCAACCCCTGAATCATGTATACCAATGATTACAAGGTCAACAAACTGATTCCCACCACAGCTAGAAGCATAATTTCTGTCATTCCTACGAGTGGTGTCTTATCTCCAACTCGAATCTTCGTTCCCATTCCAAGCCACCCTATTGTACCCATACTTCTTTTTGTTTTTCCCCTTGACCACGACCGTTTCAATGCCGCCGAAAAGGAACAATGCCGGCCTCGCCAAACAGGTGCCCAACAAGCGCCGCCGTCTGTCGGCAGGCTCGTCATTGTTCCGCGGCCGCGGGAGGGCCGATGACAACTACCAGCCACGACAAACCCGGTCTCTGGCGGCCTTGCATGGAGGGTCCCCGCTCCTGTTCCTGGACGATAATAGCGTGCCTAGGGTAGCCCCCCAGCAGGCATCACGCCCATCCCCCGCCCATGTTGTTTATGCTCCGGAATCCTCGGCTGAGTCTGAAATCCAAGTGTTAATCGACCATGACGACGAGGAGGATGCCACGCCCCCCCTCAGCCCTGATGACCCGCGCAGACACATAAGGTCGGGTGCCCCGAGCCCCGAGGAACACCGGCCACAGCCAGCCCCAAACACAATGGTCAACCCAGCCTCTCCCCCCACTCCCAATCCATAGGGGACATCACACCCCCGCCAGCCAATGAACCCCCCCGTCCTGACGACTCACAGCCCTGCACCAGGTGCAAACCTACCTGTGGTGGCACCTACGGTTGCCTATACTATTCAGACGATCCCGACAGCAGTTCCGGTTCCAGCAGTTCCAGTTCCAGAAGTCCCACTTCTGGGTCGGGAGCGCCGTCAGTTGTCGTCAAGAGCGATTCAAGTTGCGGGTCGCCAACCGACAGTAGGCAGGCCTTTCAGCTCCGATGCGACAACTCTCGTAAAGACTGAGGGCAGCGACAAGCCCAAGATAAGCAGCAGCAACCCGAATGGCAGTGACGAGAAGCCCTCCATCTCTTCAAGCGAGTCCCCGGAGAGGGGCGGAGAACCTGAACAACCAAGCAACCCTCTGCGTCTCCCCCCTCCATGGCTTGGCTCCTGGACGGAATTCTTATCCGTCGGAGAAGAAGCATCAAGAAGCCGTCCCAACACCACCACCACCACCACCATCACCAACAACAACAACCCACCATCCACCCCCGACCAGCCGCACACCCCCCGAGCCCCTCATCAACTGGTCGCACCCAGCCCCCGACTTCAGCCCCAACAGCGACTACGCGCCTCGAAGCCCAACTCGCGCTCCAGCCCCCACATCGACGCGGACACCCCGCCCTTCATGCGCTACCAGCCGGGCGTCTTCGCCGCCGCCCAGCACCTGGCCCCACCTAGCTCCGAGTCCAGCAGCATGCGCCTCCCCCCAGCGACGCCGACACCGACACCGACGACGCACACGCCGGCCAGCTGCTGTGTCACGATATGGTCGCATGCAGACGACTCGGCGGGTCACGCTGGTAGTGCCCGAGCCAATCGGCAAAGAAGGGCCTCCTCCAATGGGAACCGGATCGAGACTGCAAATGCGATCCGAGGGTGGCCAATCAGGAATGGATCATTGGATCGAGAAGCGATCTAATGATCCAGGACGGATCGCAGGATCATGGAAATATTCTCGATCCAGGTACGGAGGTACCCAAGAATTAGCTAGTATATAGTCACCCGTTCTGGAGGACTCTGGGAGTTCTCCAGTTAGCAATCACAACTACAGTTCGCTACAAGCTCGGAAGCCTACTGTTGAGACAAGCCTTTGTTGTGCACCTTTTGGCTGCACCGAACCTAAGCACCCTTGAGAGATTACCTTCAACCGAAGCTGAACCCTAACAGGACAGGGTCCTGAAGTAGGTTCGTCACATGCTGGTATTCGGCGGCGACGGCAACCAC
>NT_165979.1:1959678-1973302 GCF_000143365.1 Chaetomium globosum CBS 148.51
AGTAGGAGGCGCAGTTGGAAGCTTTGTTGGAGCGGCCGGAGAGGGAGGGGGAGGAGGAGGGTTTGATTTATTATGCGGATGAGGAGGGGGGGAGTGGGGATAGTGGGGATGCGGATGGTGAGGAGGAGGGTAATGGGGGTAGTGGGGATGATGGGAGTGTTTAGATGGATGTATCATGTGGACATGGTTGGCGTGGAGTTACGGAGCTTGACTAGATGGGTGACGGTTACAAGGGTTGTTCACCCAGGAGCCACACCGGAGCAACAGCCCCCGTAGCGAGCCTTAGCGAGCGGAGGTGGCTGTGCGTAGGTTTGGCGGATGGGGGTTCTATACAGGTTCAGACAGTTAATTCCTGTGCTCTGATTGGCTGAAATTTCTAGACCCACCTTTCCCGACGGGGCGATTGGCTGACGGCACTTGGTGAGCGGGCCCCGAATCAGACCGCATGCAAAAGCGCCGGTCCGGCGGCACGTGATACAACACTTGACATCGCACGTGATATCGCAAAGCTTGCAATGACGTCGGCTTCATGCCCCGCCAAACAAGCTCCCCACCATCAAAACAACCAATTCGCATTACCATTGGCAATCGCACCAGCCATCCCAGAATCATCGCGCAGAACCCAATTCTTAAGATACGGCAAATCTACACAACGGAAACGATAGCTCGTCAATTGCGCCAGCTTCTGGCAACTTTTCAGCTCATTTCCAGCAGATGGCGGGCGTGGGAGCTGCAGACGCGCCCGGTAGAAGTGGCGATAGTGGCAACCGCGGCAACGGGGCTGGCGACACCATTGCTGGCCCCAGCACCATGATTTGCTTTAGATGCAATACCCGAAGGCCTGTTAGCATGTTCTACGGTAAGAAGGGCGGGTTGGTTGGAAGCTGTACTATTTGCCGTGACGACAAAGCCGCTACGCGCCGTCAAGAAGTTGTTCCTTACTCCCACTTCGTCACGCCACTGAGCTAACTATGAGGCTATTCCCAGCTTGCACGCGTGGACTATCTACGACGAAGCCTCGAAGCTGCGGCTGCTCCATCCTCCAATCCCTCAAGTTCTCAAGCAGTCGTCCCTCCCAAATCTTCGTCGCTTTCCCAGCAGCCATCCGCGACACCCAAGCGGTCCCAAGCAGTAGCTGCAATTACGCCCAGCCAGCCACGAGAAGCTCCTCATCGCCCAGTCACGCCTTTGGCTCTAGAGGAGAATTCGCGTTGAGCTTGGCACGCCGCTTGCAAGTCTACCGTTGCAGCTGTCCGAAAGGAGGGCTACAGCCCATCCCGCAGCTATAGCAGCGACGTCTCCCCACTCTCCTACGCCTGTAGTGGCACCGTCACCGTCACCGCTACGGCGACGAGATCGAGTCTTCAGTCGCATTACCTCCGCAGCAACTACAGCAACTTACTTTCGCCGTGGCCAGCACTCAGGCGACAGTCCCCCAACGGCACAAGCTCGCAAAGAGCAAACTGATATCCAACGGCGGCACCGTGCTGAGCGACGGGGCGGAGCTGAGACTAGCCTCACACCTACCCTAGCTCAGCTACGGGCAAAGCCTTCTTCGTCTTCGTCGTCACCGTCTCTCTCCCAGCTTGATTCATCGCGCCCCGCTCCCACGACACCGGGAGCCGGTGGCCCGCCGCTCGTCACACCGGAGGTGCGGCAGGGTCACTCTAGTGGGAGCTTCTTGCCGTCGGGCCGGTCATCGGTCCACTCGTCTCAATATGACGGTGACGACGTCCCCAACAACTTCTCCTCAAGCCAGCTTCCCTCCAGCCTCATCCCCGCCTCCCAGTTGCCTCCACGCCCTGCGAGAGGACGCCCGCTTTCAGTGCGGCCTATACCTGCTCGCGATCTCACAGCACCCGATCCTCCATTTGAGCCGGGGGTGACGCCGCTGGATACAATTGCGGTAACTTCGGAGGATGCCCGGCTTATCAAATCCTTTCACCAGCAGCTTACGGACGACAAGATGGAGCTTTGCGGCCGGTGTCAGCACCGCTGGTTTGACATGAAGCTACGGGACTTTAATGGTGTTGCTGTCTGCCACACGTGCCAGCGTCGCGACTTCCCCTACCTCCGTGAGCAAGCCGACCAGCCTCCCCTTCCCTATTTCTACTCAGCCGCCAACAATCTTGACTTCGGAGACGTCCCTCCTCAGCTGGCAAGACTAGGTGAGCTCACCCCGGTTGAGGAAATGCTTATCGCGAGCGTCCATGTCCATATTCAGGTCCTGACGGTGCGCGGTGCGCAATACAAGTATCGCGGTCACGTCGTGCATTTCTTGCGGGACGTGGGCAAGGTCTATGGCCAGCTACCATGCCTTGCGCGGGATCTTGACGTTATCATCTTACGGCCTGCCAACACCGCAAACCACCCGCATCTCCAGCGCCAGTTCCGTCGTCAATTTGTTGTGCGCCGCAAGGTCGTCACCGCGTGGCTGCTTTTCTTGCGCGCCCACCACCCCGGCTATCGAGATATTGAGGTGGACCAAGCTGCCTTGCAAGCCCTCCCGGAGCGCGGCGATCTCATGGACCAGCTTCCCATCCATGAAGTTGAGGATGCTGCTGTCAGCCTCGAGGATGCTGTTGAAGATGTTGACTTTGATGACCAGGAGGCGGCTGCTGTACCGAATATGGTCGTCAGCGAGCGAGAACTTGATATGTTGCGCGCTGAGCTTGCTGGTGAGCCTCATGTCCACAATCCCATGGAATTTCAACCCCGGCGGCAATCTCCACCTCCAGATGAAGCACCACCAGCTCAGGACCATATCGTCGTCCCCGAGATTCGCAGCACTCCCCTCAGCGAATTCAATCGCTCCCAAGCTCTTCTCTCTCTTGCCTTCCCCTCACTTTACCCGGAAGGAAAAGCTGAATTTGTGCTCCCGCGGCAGCGCAGTATCGAATATGGCGACTATCTACAGCATGCACTGAAATGGCGCGACGGGCGCTTCGCGCGCCACCCCCGATTTCGCTTCGTCGCCTTCAATACTCGGATGAGGCGTCAGATCAGCGCCAGAAGCGCGTTTTTCGTGAAGCGTCATGAGCAGCTCAACCCCGAGCCAGTCAATATCGACACTTTGAAGGAGGCGCTCCGCAATGAGACCCCTGACGGCAAACGGCTTCTTGACTCCATCGTGCGATGGACGGGCAGTATCCGCGGCACCAAAGCTTACTGGGGTGTCAAGCTTCAGGAGCTGCTCGCCATGGCCTTCGCGCTCAAATGCCCCAGTGCTTTCATTACTTTCAGTGCTGCAGATAACCACTGGCAAAGCCTTCATCAACACATGCCGCGCTTTGAGGAGTGGCTGGCTGCTGAAGAGCTCCAGCGGATGCGCATCTCTGTCGCCAATTTGCGCGATAATCCCCATATCGCAGCCTACCACTTTCACCGCCGCCTGCAACTGTTCACCACGCTCGTCATGAAGCAGAAGTTCAATCTCACTGAACTATGGCAACGGTACGAGTGGCAGGGCCGTGGCAGTCCCCACAGCCATGGCCTATACTGGTTCCTTGAAGCACCGCTCCCTGAGGTGACTTCAGAGGCAGCCCGCCAGCAGTTCGCTGAGTTTTGGGGCATTCACGTCCACGCCGTCAACCCGGAGGCTGGGCGGCAGATGCCGCCGGGCGAAAGCAACCCGCTACGCGCCATTCCCACTGTTGACAGTGAGCTAAGCTTCGCTCAGCTGTCCAAGGTTGTCAACCGCGTCCAGCGTCACCACTGCAACACCTCATACTGCTTACGGAAGAAGAAGACTCCCCGGCAACCCCTGGATGCGTCTCCAGCACCAGCGCCTCAGAGTGAGCTCGCCTGCCGCTTCTATTTCCCACGGCCGGAGCACCAAGAAGCCATCGTCACGAAAGCGCTCAACCCAAACTACTAGATGTACGACGGTGCCCGCAATGACGCTATTCTCAACAGCTTCAACCCGGCCGTCATCATCGCGTGGCTGGCAAACATCGATTTCTCTCCCTGCACGTCTCTCTCTGCTGTCGTCAACTACGTCGCCAAATACGCTGCCAAGGGCGAAGAGGCGACGGTCTCATACAGAGAGATGGCCAGCAAGATTCTCCCACACGTCTCTCATCGCACGCCTATGCTTTCTTTCGTCAGCAAGATGATGAATAAGATAGCCGCGGAGCGAGATTACTCAGCCCAGGAGATCGCTCACCATCTCCTTGAGCTTCAACTCGTCCACTGCAGCCGTCAGATTCTCAAGGTGGACTGCCGAAGCCCTGAGGCGCAACGTCAGTACATCATCCATGACGAGACGGTCCAGGAGACGCTCTCCATTTACACTAAATATCTGGGCCGAGAGGACACCGAGGATTGGGGTGGGATCAGCTACTTCCAATTCCTGACGAAGGTGAACTTCTCCAAGAAGCCATGGCGGCACTGGCAAGCACCAGCAAAAGACCGGGTGCTGCGGTACTTTCCCAAATACAAGCAAGAAACTCAAAGAGACGACTTTTGCCGTATGAAGCTGACGTTGCACCACCCCCACCGTCACCACGACGAGCTCAAGATTGTAGATGGTGTCCCGTTTGCTAGCTACTCTGCCGCCTACCGCTACTGCTTGGAGAACCACAGCCACGAAGACGACTATTACGGCGTCATGGCTGACGGTCACGAAGAGGAGTTTCAGGAGGCGTCAGATGAGGACGAGGAGCCACCAGACGCGGCCAATCCCATCCCCTGGGACGAGTTGGCGCGTGAGCTCCCGCGACGGGGTCCGGAGACGGAGGATATCGAACTCCTGGGCAACCGTCCGCAGGATCTTACAAAAGATTGGGGCAGCCACGTTGGCACCCGCCCATACTGGCTCAGCAACCAGCTTTGGAAGGAGACCAAGCTCGCCCATCCCCTTGGCTTTGACGTCGGTGACTTCCCTGACGGTGCGGAGGACACCTTGAGCCCCCACCAGCGCCTCATCTACGACATGGTGATGACCCACGACCAGCAGACTGTTGATGGTTTGCACCCTCCACCGCTCAGGCTCAATATTGACGGCAGAGGCGGCTCAGGCAAGTCTTACGCTATCAAGCTAATATCCGCTCATCTGTACAAGCGGGCGGTGCAGCAAGCGCGCCCTGATGCTGAGAATATCGTCATTCGGTCAGCACCAACGGGCGTAGCTGCCAACGGGATCCAGGGGACCACGCTTCACTCACTGCTCCGCCTCCCCGTCGGTATCGTCGCCTTCGAGCCACTGAGCCCTCCAGACGTGGCTGCCGCGCAAGCTCGCCTCCAGTCGCTCAAATATCTCGTCATTGACGAGAAATCTATGATCTCGCTGAAGACGATGGGCTTCATCGATAACCGCCTGCGTCAGATCTTCCCCCGCAGCAATGAGCCATTCGGGGGGGTCAGTATTCTGCTGATGGGCGACTTCTATCAGCTCCCCCCCGTCAGGGGCAAGCCACTGTACTCCCCGGCTCAGCTAGTTGAGCCGCTAGAGATTACCGGCCGCAATGCTTACCAGGCGCTGAATCAGACCATTGAACTCACCGTCGCCCAGCGTCAGCGAGGTGCGGATCAGGAGGCTTTTCGGGCCGCCCTAGAAAGGCCTCAGAAACAACCAGCCAACGGTAGAGCACTAGGAGTTGCTTTGTACCCGTGTACGGTCCAACCTGACGGCAGAGGAGGTCGCGCTTTTCGATGAGGCTATTCGCATCTTCCCTACGAATCAGCAAGTCACCAACTACAACCTCGACCACATGGTCGCCCTCCAGCAGCCTTGCCGCCAAGTCGTCGCCAAGCACACAGGGCTGGGAGCCGAGACAGTGCCCGCCTCCGATGCTGGGAATCTCCACTACAAGCTTCCCCTTTGCATTGGTGCGAGGGTGATGTTGACGGAGAATATCTGGACGCCCGCGGGCCTCGTCAACGGAGCATTGGGGACCGTCCGCGATATTGCCTGGGCAGCAGGCGTAGACTGGAGACAAGAAGCCCCCAACATCGTCGCCGTTGAGTTTGACAGCTACGAGGGCCCGCCGATGTGTCCCGCTGGCTTCTCTGTTGAGGGGGCGCCTTCAGGGGGTGAACTACGCCAACGTCGTCCCCATATTTCAATCACTACGCGAATTCCCCAAAGGCCGCATTGTCTGCACCCGCAAGCAGTTTCCTTTGACCATCGCCTACGCCATCACCGTCCACAAGTCGCAGGGGATGACCGTAGAGAAGGCGGTTGTGGATATCTCGGAGCGGGACTTCCAGCCGGGGCTTTCGTATGTGGCTGTTTCGCGGGTCAAGACGCTCCAAGGCGTCATCTTTGACGTCCCCTTTGACTTAAGCGCTTTGAGGCAGAGAAGCCGGGAATCGTTTGAAGCAAGGGAGCAGGATCTACGGCGGCGTGATGCGGAGAGAGTCCCGTTGCCCGCCTGACGTGCGAGTCACCCCCCAACCCATCTCTAAATAGCCTCATCAAATAGTGTTTGCACAGGTCGCCCCAGCGGCCATATTTCAACCTGACACCCCCAACGTCGTCTCAGCGCCATAGCGACAGCACCGGTACTGCCAGTCAATCGCCTACAGCTCCCAGCGACCGCCCGGAACACTTGCTCCGTGTTCTGCCATCTCTCACCGCATAAAAGCAAACACTTTTCGGAAACTCGTCGGTTTTGAGCTTTCTGAGCTCAGCGGGCTTCATGGGAGATGGCGGCATTCGGTGTATCACCCGAGTTAAATTTCTTAGTTCCGACGGCAAAACGCCGGCTGAAATACTGCCAGCTGCCTGTGCCTCTTTGTCCCACTGCAATTGTGCATCGCGCCACCTGGCGACAGCTGCCACCTCTCACCTCCCAGTGAATTCGGCCATCGCTCCCACCCAACTCAGCCATTGCCACCACTCCCAGCCATCGCTATTCAAAACACCAAGAAAGCGTTACCATCACCATTGGTGCGAAAAGACCTTAGTTACCGAGCGAAGAACCAGTCAATTAAGCCCCCAAGATCGCGCCGTGGCGTAGCCGCGGTAATAGCGATCTGGGGCGAGATTGACGGTTCGAAGCCCGTCCGCCGTGGCTCCTGGGTGATTTCTATGCTCGTGTGCTTGCTCCACGCGCATCGGGCTATTTTATACTTACCTGCAATTGCTCCTAGAAGGAATGTAGAAGTAATGTATAAACACGAAGTAGCTCGGTAATAATCCCTCCGCGCGCAAAAGAAAGTCCTAGGAAGACAACCCGGCCATAGTGCTCGATACACAGCTCGACATTATTTCGTACTGGGAGGATTACACCCGCCCCCTGGAGACCCGGAGGAATTGGAAGAGTGTTGATCAAGAGGAACAGCCGAATTGTCGATCTTGGAGGTAGATTGCCTGGAGGATGAGGCGTATAAAGGTACTAGGTACGCTCTGAGGTTAACTCGGATGTCTGAGAACTACTTTATTTATTAATAATTTTGCCAGAACCACCGTGATGGAGCGTATGTATGTACATGTTAAAGGCCAGAATCTACATAACATCCACTGATTCCATTTTTCACCAAAACATAGCAATGTTCCTCCTGGCCCCGGAGCTGGCCGTGCTGCTGGTGGCGATGCCGGTCCCGGCGACGGTGGGAGCGCTGGAACGGGTGATAGACATGGATGAAACCCCCTGGTTTTCCAGCGCCTCGAAGATGTTGAGGACCCCTTTGCCACCACAAAACGTGGTCTTGTCGCCCGTGCACGGGATGTTGCAGTCGGACTGGTTCCGCGCCCATTCGCTGCCTACGTAGGTCCCGCACCAGCACTGGTTGCCCTCCTGCACTCCGGCAAAAAAGTACGCCGCAAGGTAGCAGCTGTCCTTACATTGCCCGATGGTCAAGGATACGTCGCCGTCGGTTCCGCTCATGTTCTGATCGAGGAGCGGTAACGTGGGGTCCTCCACGTAGCAGCCTCTGTCTTCCCAGGCGGTAGGAGAGGGGCCGAGAGTGCTGGTGGTGGTGGTGGGTATAATGGCCACTTTTGCTGTTGACGTTGTTGGCAGCGGTGGCGGGTCGGTCTCCAGCCGGTGCAGGGTGACAATGCAGTATGACTGCCAGTCATGCCAGGGCGTGCAGTCGAGACCGACCGACGGGTTCCACTCGTGGAACTGCTCCGGGGTGATACTAAAAAGATCACGGACTTCTTTGCAAGATCTGCTTGAGTCGGTGTTGTCGTACCAATCGACGCAGTCTTTGGCGGTCGCCGGGTCCCACTGCAGGCGCGGGTGCTCGTCGGCAGCGACGTGCCGGGCGGCGAGCGATACAATCGCGAAAGAGATGGACGTCCTCATGGCTGCAAACAAACGCCGCGATGGATGGGTACCAAATTCAACTTCTCGACGAGGATTGAGATGGTGGGTGACTCTAGAAAGGGGCGTGACAGCAGGCGGGAGGCTAGGTCGCAGTCTTTCAGACCAGCGGCCCGGGAGATTTCATTATTTCCCGGGAAGTATTTCGAAGGATCAATAAAAATTCAACATTGGAATTGCGATTGGGGTGGGAGACTCGGAAAGATAAAGAAAAGGGAGGCGCGTTTTTCGCCATGCCCCATCATCACCAACAGCAAACGAGGTACCATCGCGGGACAGTGTGGGAGCTTGGCGCAAGTTCACTGAGTGTTGGCTGCAGATGAGGCTTCCATCTCGATTGGCAAAGTTTTTGGGGCGACGGTTGTCGCCCCACTACAGTCTGCGACCTTATGGGATTACCTCCCCGACTCACCAATATATTATAAGGCAGCGAGGGCAGGGAGCGAATGTTAGCGAGGTCTTGCAAATCGGGAAGGTCAACCCCGGGTCGTTGGCCGCCCTCCCCGCCGTGCCTGCGCCGGCTTGAGTTAGCGCAAATAAAAGATCCAACTCAGGGACTGTATATGAGTCGACGAGCAAAGCTTACCTGAATAGTCATTTCGCGACCGCACCATACAAAATGCACGGGTGGTTTTCCTTTGCCCTGGCACCTTCCAGTGTCAGGTTCGGTTCGGTTTACTCAGTGGATTCCCTCGGTGCCTAATTCGGACAGCACTCCGCCAACAGGAGCAACCAACATCACACATGGACACATTTCACTTGTTTCCGCTTTTTCCCTTTGAGCTTCGCGCTCTCATCTGGCGGTCCACCGTCCAGCCCCGTACCGTCGAGGTCCGTGTGGATGATCGCGGCTCAGGTCTGGAACGCCGCCTGCACCTCGTCTCGCCAACACCAGTGCCGGCAACAATCCAGGCCTGCCGCGAAGCCCGGAATCTCGGACTTTACGAGCGGGCCTTTTCCGAAATTGATGCCGACGGCCGCTATGTCTGGGTCAACTGGGACATAGACATCATCTCCATCGGGACAAGCTATTTTTACCACTTCCACCCGTGTGCGCTGCTCATCAAGCGCCTGCAGTTTGAGCGCGATAACACGGAAGATTCCTTTTACCACTGGGAAATCAACGATTTGGATGTTTTTTGTCAATGTCAAGGAAATATATATCTTCTGTGTCGAGGATAGTATATTAATGGGGTGGCATGACGCCAGACTGGAACATTGGAGTCACTGGCACTGCGGCGGAGAGAATTTGTACCTGATCGATATGGAAAACGACGGTCGGGTTATGAAAGCCGCCGAACTGGACGCCAGGATGGAGCTGCAATACGCGAAGTGGTGGGCAGAGGATGGGCTTGCCTATCCTAGCGGCGAGCCTCTGAACTCGGAATCAAGCACGCAAGGTACCGAATCGACTACATGTACATAAAGTAGTATGGCGAAATGCAAGAACGGAGAAACCAACAACACAATCTCTTGGGTCTTAGACAAACTGCCCAGTCACCAACCCTGGTTATATACACCAACCCGTCCAAAACTCACGGCACAGCCTCTATCACCGACACGTTGTCTTCGGCTCTTGCACTCTCTCGTATGACTTGACCCCCTGGTCCGGCTCACTGGAGTTCTGTCCTAATCTCAAGGTAGAGGTAAACAGGAGAACCATGTCTATACCTTCCATTATATACTCTGAAATACCATGTCGAAGACAGAAAACCCCCTTTTCGGTCCGAGCTCGTGACGGCCGTTCCTTGTGATATTATGCTGCCCAGTTTAAACCCATTTCAGCCATCGAACTATCGACTTCGTTCCTTGGTTTTGCTAGTAGCTGATGTTGTAGCGGCTCGAGGCAGTTTGGGCCTGATGGTACTACTCGGCTTGTGAGAAACGCCGGATTCTTTCGCCCCTTCGTGCTCCGAGATCTCCAACGCCCTGTTGAGCTGCTTGTTGGTGGCGGCACGGCAGAGGCAGACATTGGTCTCGCTCTCAGTTCCATCGTGATTCTTCCGGAACACCCAGATCAATAACCCCTTCACCCAGTCATTGGCGAATTCCTTGTCGCTGAAAGTCAAGTAGATCTCGGAGCCCCAGACGTTGGCACTGATGATTCTCGACGGAAGCCGCAAGGAACAAACTTTGCCGTTTTGCTCGCCTTCTAAGGAGTTGGACGTGTAAACCGACCGCTGCTGGATCTTCTTCAGGTATTCCACCGCTTGTGTCTCTGTGCGGAACTCGACATGCATCCTCCTTGGCTCGAAAGAAATATAAAATCCCAAAATTGCGGCGTCTGCGAAGATGTTCGACATGGCGTATTTGGGTCAAGATATAGGAATAAAAAAGCCTACATGTAGGTATCAAGTGTTATTCCATGTGCTCTAAACATAAAATGTGCCGGGGGGGGTGGGGGGGGCTGGATATTTGGTATCTGGTATCGGGCCTCCAATATGGTCAAGAGGGAGGGCACAGCCTTCATAGAACGGGTCCAGCTCCGACCCGTTGGGGCTGTACAACTGTATTGTCACCTTGTCACAGATTAAGTATGCAAAGCGGGCGCTAAACATTTGCACGCGGAGTATTCTTATAGGTCCCTTCTCGGGACCCCGTTCGGCTGCGGGGGCTGCAACCAAGCGCTGAAGAGATCCATAACCGCAGCTGAGAATCTCACGGTCTCACCATTGTTCATGTCATCGTCCAAGTAGGCCTCAACCACTGTTCCTCGGATTTGGAGAGCTCTCTGGCGAATGAAATCCCAGGTCAGAGGCGAGTGCAAACCTCCCAAATTCTCAAGACTGGATGATCCAAACCTCCTATTAGGATGAATATTGAAAAGACCGGTGGCTCAGCAAATGCCACAAGGATCCCGAGTCCCTCATTATCAGCTGAACATAATCCAGTACGATCTACGAGACGGTCGGTGATCGGGGCGGAGATGAGCGATACAAAAGAAACCAACCAAAGTCACGCACACGGGTTACTATCACCGCCAGAAGAGAGAGAGAAACCGTGGACTCTCGACTCTGGATCTGATGCCGGGTCATCGAGGGGCGAGCGAGTAGGGCGGACATCTATTGCGTTTTCCGAGAATGAAACCGGACAGCAACATGGCCCGATAATGGCCCATTTACAGCTGCCTAGGCCATCGGGGCATACGGGAAGTGAGGATCCATGGCTTCTACCTCCCGAGAGTGAAAGGGGCGGCACACGGCCCTCTAGCTTTCGCGGAGTTAACCTGGACGACACCAAAACGTTCAACACCTTCGTCATCTCACACCACAAGGACAACTTGATCGAGAAAGTGGAGGAAACAACACCCCTGTTAGGCGGGCCCGGCCTAATAAGCCGGTTCAAGCGGTTGAAGGAAACCCCATCCACCACGGAAAGCGATGCCTGGACGCGGCAAGAAGCCGGGGGGTCAAGCGACGGACCCCATCAGAGCTACCGCATCAGCTTTGCCGAGCTGCAGCGGATGCACCTCCGCAAGCTGCAGTGCAAGCTGGTGAAGCACGTCGCGGATATGCGGTTCCGCAACAAAGAGCCGGACGACTGGGAGGCGGATTTGCAAGCATACAGTAAGTAGGATAATGTATCATTCCTCCCCCGCTCCCTATCCTTTTACTCTCCCCCCAAAGCACCCCCATCCCCCATCATCAAACAACCAACCCCTAACTCCCCCCCCCCTTTCTCCAGCCAAGGCCCTCCAAGACTACGACTACATGTCCCAACACAGCCTCCGCCTCCGCGACGACTTCCTCGTCACGGGCGAGCGCTTCATCGACAGCTACATCCTGCACAGCCTCCTCGACGACGACGCCACCCACGACACCAAACTGCACAACAGGCCACCCATCCCCGTCCCGGGCCCCTGGGAGAGCGCGAGCGTGCCAATCGGCGGCACGCGGACCGAGACGCGCGCCAAGTCCGAGCTGGCGCGGCTGCGCGACCGCGTGGTCATGGCGTTGTTGGGGGGCGTGTTTTTGGTCGGGCCCATGTGGTTGATGATGTTGCGGAGGACGCTGTATATGTGTCTGGGGGCGACGACCGTGTGTGTGGTGTTGTTTGGGCTGGTCATGGCGTGGTTGTTGGAACGGCCGATGGAGGTGCTGTCGGGGACGGCGGCGTACGCGGCGGTGTTGGTGGTTTTTGTGGGGTTGAATAATGCCGAGGGGGCAGGCGCGGCTACGGGGGGGTAGGGGAGGGGAATGAAGGAGGAATGGAGGGGGAGGGGGGGGATGAATGGAATTAGAGTTATGTCTTGTGTATTACTGTGGTATCAAATAGGTATCTTCGCCTTTCAAGTCCCTCAGAAGCGTCCGTCATCGATGCCCCGCCGGTAGTTCTAAGGGAAGGTCCACGGACATTTCCATCGCGTGTCCACGGGGGCGCTGCCTGGCCTCCTGCAATCCCAGCTCGTAAGGACCGCTCGGCGCCTCCGGACTCCACCCTCCTGACGGTGGCGGTACATGATGATGTGCTTGATACGCTTCGTCGTGGTAAGGGTCTTGGTAAACTTGGGGGTCGCCGAACCCCAGCTTCTGTTCTCCCGGCGGGTTGGTAGCTGCTGGGCGCTATCACACTCGTGGCGTTGCCGTAGCTGCGGGCGTAGTCGTGATCGTTGTGGTCGCCGTAGCTGGTAGCGTTGCCGTTGCCGTTGCCCTGGGTGCCATTGGCACCGTTACCGCTGTTAGCCCACCGCTTCCGAGCCAGCAGCCACCCGCCCAACCCAGCGAGAATCACAACCACGGCCCCTCCGACCGCACCACCGACGATGGCACCGATGTTGGTAGATCCGGAGGACGTGTCGTCGTTTGGAGCGGGTGTCTCGAACTCGCTCCCGCTGTCGCTTTGCCCGGGTGTGGTTGACGTCGAACTGTCCTGGGATGTGGAGTCGGGCTCCGAGGTTGTGGACGATGACGGGTCAGAGGTTATGGATGAGGACTCGACGGCGGTGGAGGTGGATGAGGATGACGTCGAGCTGGGTGCGACGCCGATGGTCGTGATGGCGGACGGGGTTCCTAAAGACGGTCAAACTCCGAGCCTCAAGGCAAGGCCCTCTCTCGCACATACCGGGAAAGAATAACAACTTCCTGTTCTCTTCGCAACTCGCCTCCTCGGCCGAGCGGGAGTTGATGCAAAAGTACAGATCCTGAGACGTGTTCTCGCATTTGGCGACGCCGTTGCCGCCATCCAAAAAGTCAACATCCTCCTCGATGCAGAACAGCGGGACAGCTGGAGCTCCGCCACGTCTTGTCGGTACAAGCACCTCGCACGAACTCGCTGGCGCCGGCCTGCACCAGCTCCTCGCCCGTGGCCTGGCACATGCCGGTTGCTGAGGGCACGCGTAGCCCTTGGGCCGC
>NT_165979.1:1973402-1976749 GCF_000143365.1 Chaetomium globosum CBS 148.51
GCCCAAGAGAGAGCAGCAGTCGCGAGGAGAGGTCAAGACCCAGGCGCCGACGGCGGGGGCCATGCTTGAGCAAAACAAACGTCCGAGAGGCGCACATGAGGGCAGATCACGGAAAACCCGCAGAAACAACGACGGAGCCGGCGCCGGCTGGGGATAAATATCTGCATGGACTACTTCGTACCACCAATGACCTACCGGGTGCTTCGTACAGTCAGCACCATCAGCCCTCCCCCTGATCCCCGCTGACGTGAATTTTCATTTGCCATGCTCTGCGAGGCTCCGTGTCGGTGCGGCACAGGGCGGTAACCGCAACCATGATGAAACGTCAACTCTGCTCGGGGAGGGGGAGGTTGCATGATCTGCCAGGCTAGAGTCTGTACTGTGTAGTGTAGAGTGAAGTCTGTTGAGCTGGCATTTTGTCCTTGTTAGTCGCTTGCCTCTGCGCTCCCACGTGGTTCCTTCACACCGAGAAGACCGGGCATGAACAAGCAATGAGCGAGGAAGAACCTTGCTCTCGCCAATGCTTAAAATGCCTGAACCGTTGAGTCCGGCACCACGGCACCAGCCATCCCTGTCTCCATGGCGAGTGGGTAAATGAGCATCGATGATCTGACCAATCCACGCTGCTTTTCTCCCCCAAGGGTTTGGCGGGAACTGGAGGCGCAGCGTGTTTAGCGGCTCTCGGCAATGACGTCTCAGGGGGTCAGCCGAGAGTTTTTCCTTTTTGTTGTCAAGAGGAAGTCTACGGCGGACCTCTAAATGGGTGTTTACTTGTAGCTATTCCCCCTGGATGCTCCAAATCAGCGACCGGCTTCCAAGATTCAGAATGCTCGTCGTCAGGAGAAGAGGCTTCCTCACTTTGTTTCCCGCCGCGGCGATCCTGCTGTTCTTGGTCTTTTATCTCCGCCCGGATGTCGTGACGCTACCACGGCTAGAGGATGGAGGGCGGCCCGGTGCTGGTCGGGAAGATTCCTTTTGGAGCAAGGTCCCCCTCCATTATCCGCCCGACTCTATCCGGCCGCTACCCACTGGGCTGCCGGTCCAATACCCCCCCATCCAGACCACCACATTCCCCGCAGAGGAGGACCAGGCCGCCCGCGGCCGGCGTGTGCAGCGCCAAAAGGCCGTCCGAGACGTCTTCGCCAAATGCTGGGCGTCGTACCGCAAGTTGGCATGGGGCGCCGACGAGCTGACCCCCGTGTCGGGCGGCCGCAAGGACCCCTTTGGAGGATGGTCCGCCACGCTGGTCGACTCGCTCGACACGCTGTGGATCATGGACATGAAGACCGAGTTCGACGAGGCCGTCGCGGCGGCCGACGGCATCAACTTCACCCACACGGCCGTGGACAGGGTCAACGTCTTCGAGACCAACATCCGCTACCTCGGCGGCTTCCTCGCGGCCTTTGACCTGAGCGGCGACAAGCGGCTGCTGGGCAAGGCCACCGAAGTCGGCGACATGCTGTACAAGGCCTTCGACACGCCCAGCCACATGCCCATTACTCGGTGGGACATGCGCGCCGCCATCAAGGGCGCTAAGCAGGTCGCCAGTGAAGGCCTCATCGCCGAAGTGGGCACCCTGTCCATGGAGTTTACGCGCCTCTCTATGTTGACGGGCGACCCCAAGTGGTTCGACCTGGCGCAGCGCATCACCGACGACATGGCCGCCCAGCAGGACTCGACCGCCGTGCCCGGTCTCTGGCCCCTGAAAGTGAATGGGCAGAAGAGGATCTTCAACTCAGGCCCGGACTTCACCCTGGGCGCCATGGCCGACTCGGCATATGAGTACTTGCCCAAGATGTCGGCCATGATGGGCGGGCAGCTGCCCATGTATCAGACCATGTACGAGAAAGCTATGGACGCGGCTACAAAGCACAACCTGTTCCGCCCCATGACGCCGACGAATGAGGACATTCTTATCGCGGGGGATGTCCACGCTAGGGAAAATGGCATGGAGTTTGAAGCGCGGGGCCAGCATCTCACCTGCTTCTTGGGGGGGCTGATGGCGCTGGGTGGGAGGCTCTATGGCCGTGAGAAGGATGTAATTGCGGGGAGGAAGTTGACTGACGGTTGCGTATGGACATACAAGGCGTTTCCCCAGGGTATCATGCCCGAGTCGTTCGTCACGGTCTCGTGCCCGGCAGGCGATGCGTGCGAGTGGGACGAGGGTGTCTGGAAGAAGGAGGTTCTCCGGAAGGCCAACAAAGACACCGACGGTCCAGAGAGCAACGCCGAAGCCGAGGTCATCATCAAGAAGCAACGGCTTCCCCAGGGGTTCACCGCCGTCTTTGACCGGGCGTACCTCCTGCGCCCGGAAGCCATCGAGAGCGTCTTTGTGCTGTACCGCGTCACTGGAAAGGTGGAGCTGCTGGAGGCGGCGTGGGACATGTTCACGGCCATCGACAAGGCGACAAGCACCGACCTGGCCAACTCGGCAATTCGCGACGTCACATCAACGGATAAGCCCGAGGCGAAGGACTCGATGGAGTCGTTCTGGATGGCCGAGACGCTGAAATACTTTTATCTCATTTTCAGCGATCCGGAGCTGATCAACCTCAACGAGTATGTGCTCAACACGGAGGCCCATCCCTTCCGGCGGTTGTTGCCCAGCCCATAGTGTTGCCGCAGCCCATAGATCTGTCGTACATAATATCATTGCCGGCTCTCCGGCTTGTTTTGCTTTGCACCATTCCACAGTGCTGTATGGTGTTGCAACCCTCCCATAATGCCGAGCGTAGATATCTCTACCACCACCACTCTTTACCCCCCCCCCCTCCCCCCACCTCTTCCCTTCTCGGTCCCATTTGTCGAGATTTCGCCCCAAAATGCTGTTCTCCCTCGCTAAGAACTGGGAGTTTCGGCACCCCGAGAAGGACGACTCCAAGTTTCCGCCTGTCAGCCAGTTCCCCAGCAATGTCCACCTAGACCTGCAACACCACCCCCTAATCCCGGACGCCTACATCGGAAAGAATGAACTCGCCCGGCAGTGGGGGGCGAGGAGAATGGACTTATCGCACCAACTTCGCCGCCCCAGCGGACCCCGAGGGTGCCCAGACGGTCTATAGCTGTTTCCCAAATTCGACACTCCTGCCGGGAGTACTCAATGCCAACTACCATTCTTGGAGTTGAAACATGTTCCTTCCCACATGGTCCACGCGACTACCAGGAGCACCAGCCGAACGAGCTTGCACATCACCTTTCGACAGCGTCTACGAACGGGGGTGCGATCAAGCCCAAGAAGCATCGGGTACCACAAGTGGGGGCTGCTTGAATTGGGGAATGTCTCTCGGCTGCCCGCACCGAAGGCCGATCCCACCTGCGTAGATCGGGCTGCCCCCCGTAATGAACAC
>NT_165979.1:1976878-1984031 GCF_000143365.1 Chaetomium globosum CBS 148.51
TTCTGTTTTTTGAGGAGGAGGGCCACCCCAGAGGGGGAGGTCGGTTCGGTGGGGGGGACGGAGCGGTAGGGTTTTGCCCTGGTGGGAGCGGAGAGAGGAGGTTAGTTTTGGGGTTTGTTGTGGTTTTGGAGCGAGGGAGAGGGGGTCATGGGTGGAATAGGTCTTACGCTGAGCAAGTCGATGCTTTCTAGTCGCTGGCGTGGAATAACTGTGACGAGCTCCATTTCGGCGAGGAAAGCGGCCTCGGCGTGGGTTAGGCCTGCAGGGAGAGGGAGCGCCATCTTGTTGTTGGTGGTTGGTGCACTTGAAGGGATGTCACCTCGTCATGTTCATTGGTTGCTATGGGCGGGTTGTCGTATGCAAATTTGGGCACGCCGACTTCCTGAACTGTATCGGGTGTGTGGCGGATGTTGAAGTTTAACGCGGGGCACGCGGCGGGTTCTGAATTGGCTCTGACGTCGCGTGTCGCTGGAGGCTTGGCGTGTTACAGGGCTGAACGCGCCAATTCGCGGACCTGGGCCCCGACCCGACCATGACCGTTTTGCTGCTACCTGCAAGCCATCCAGACACGGAATACCTGCACAATAACCCAAGGTTATGTAGAGAAATCCAAGAGCCAAAGGCCATTGCTCATTTCAGCCGAGGATTGCCAACATCAATTTGCCTAAAATCAGGTAGTACACCGGGTACAGTACTTGAAAATAACGACAGGTACCTAAGATGGGATAGTGCCCAGTCGTACAATCTGCCTTACCACCCGAGTCCTACGCTTTACACGCCCATGGCTCTATTTTGCATGCCTGCGGTGCCTATGCTGCTTGGCTGCCTGCACATTACCGAATTACTCCATCCGGAATCGCATCGGCCGCACTGGTCCGCAGCGGAAGAGCGGGGCACCTCCGCCGCGACGGGCCGGAGAGGTTTGCCGAAGTGGGGCCGTCGGAGCCGGAGGACCGGTATTCATGTCTGATATCAACTAAGCACCCGCCGCAGGTCGGAACAGGCAGCGTGCCAATGCTGCGAATGCCACATCGAAGGATCATTAGGGTGGCCTCACCGCAATACCGGTGGCCTGGTTCGTTTGGGGTTAGGAGCGACTGCCTGTGATCCTGCGGCCCAGCAACCCCAGCCTCCTGCAGGATCGGAGCTCTGTTTGTTTGTTTCCCAGAACAAGCCACGGAAAAGCCATAAAGTACTGGTGGCGTCTTTCCAAGCGGGACACCAAGCGTTAACGCCGGCGTAATGCTGTTGCCTTACTTATTTCTGCAGTCTCAAGAGAGGATGGTGTTCCTCGTCAAAAACGCCAGGCTGGCCTAGCATTGATCCTCCGAGGCGGAAATTCACCGGTTACCTTTTATTGTCTATTGTGGAGCGAGAGCGTTAAAAAAATAGAGAATATTCAATTGAAGTCATCAAGTCATGAAAGCTGTGAAACGTAGCTAATGTCTCAAAAGTAGGCAGTGAAAAAGGGTCCCCGAGCGAAGTAAAACCTCAACTCGGAGACTCCACCATGTGTACCAATTCGAAATTCCGCTTCGCGCAAAACAAACGAAAATAAGAAATCCAAAAGCTCGGTTCATTAACGCACTCATGAGGTTCATCAGCTCCGTGTTCAAGTCCCCTCCGTTCTTCCCTGCCTGCTTCTTGTTGCGTTCTTTTGCCGCCCGTGTTTTTGGGTCCGATGACGCGTTAGACGATCGGGTCTCGTATATTGCTTCTTGCACCACTGGCAGGCGTATGGTTCCGTTCGGATCCCATACTCCGCAGCGAGCTCCGGGTGGTGGACGAGTATGTGCTTCTTGAGCTCAGACCGATGCGAGTGACCCTTCTGGCACTTAGGGCACTTCTCCGGCCTGACAATCATGCGCCACTCGCGTCTGTGTACATCTGTTAGCCCTGGCTGGTCCACCGATCAACGACATAGGAAAGGCACGCACGATGAAAACCCGGGCGGGCGATCTTCCATTGTGCGCAGTTCAATCCCGATGGCAGACGATCGTAGTGGTTGTTGAGCACCGTCCAAGAGGCTGGTTTCTGGAGCGAATTGTGGCGGCGGCTGTTGGACGGTGTCCATGGTAGCGATGTTGGCTGTATTGAAACTCGGGTCTTCTCTCGCCCATGCCACCTTGTCCAGTTGAGAAACCCCAGACTGTGACCATGTGGTCTCGATGACGGGGCTATTGAAGTCAAACTCCAGCGATGGTGAAGTCCAGGTCGTATCATCCGAACTGACCGGAGAAATGATATTCATCATCGACGTAGGCTGAAACCAGGGTGGATCTAATAGTTGTGGGATTTCTTCGGACTTCGACGCAGAACCAAAAGTCGAGCCGTCCGTTTGTGCGTTAGATGTCAGTAGAAACTCTGGAACGTCTAGGGACTCTAAGGGAACATAATCCGCGGTTATGCAGCTGTCTTCGAATGTATTAGGATTGTCGTTCCATTCAAATTGATTGAAACTGTCGTCATTCCAGGAGGGCCATGCTCCAGTGGCAAGCTGATCATATTGTTCTGCCTCCATCATTCTTGACGGGTGAAGGCTCATGGCTTCGTGCCTTGGCTTTGAGGGGCTGGTTGTGTTGTTTGAAGTTTTTGCTCGAGAGAGCAGCGAATAGTTTGCGAGCTGATGAGTGCGTGTGGTGATCCGACGGTACGGATCGTGCGGGACCTTTTTGTAGGGACATATCAAGGTCCCATGCAATCTGCTGTAGACGGGTGAGACATGTTAAATACGATGAAAGATATGCCGGCATCCGCAGTAGGTTAGAAAACTGACGTTGTTCATGATACACATTGGGCGAGTCATCCGACACCTTCCCCCTTCTAGTATCACCATCTTCACGGCCAGGAACTTCCAGACTTTTCTCACCCGTCGCACCGTGCTCAAGGTCGTATCAACATGGGCTATATGGAGCGAATATAATCCCCGAGTCAGAAACCTCTTTGAATACCCGAGTCACAAGCCTGGAACTTGTGACTCGGGTATTCATCCGCGAAGCTTGTACCTCCGATGGACTTTCGCTCAATATAGTCGATGTTGGTAAAACATTGATTTTGGCCTTCGGGGTCGAACCGTCTAAGCTCCTGCGAGGTCGATTCGATGCAGCCTTTATGATTGTTAGACAATTCATCACGGATGTCAAAACCACGCAAAACGGAAAGTCTTGGATCTTACAGTTTGCCCGAGGCAAAGAAGGGGGTTCCTCGACTGGAGAAAGTAAAAGAAAGTACAAAAGAAACCGAATGTAGTAATCCCCGGAGTCAACGGTGCCCGGAATCAGGGCTCCATGCATGCATGCCTTGGTCATGAAGACATCATGTATGGAGCCCTGAATGGAGCCCTGATTCCGGGCACCGCTGTCCTCCTCGCCAGTATTCCGAGTTGTGTTGAGTGGAGTGAAGAAGGATGAGAGAAAAGAGAGAAGGATGTCAACGAGGTGGTGATCTGGGAATGGGGATTTAAAGCCTTGGGCAGCCCCTCACGTAGGTACTTGGTCGAGACTCAATTGTCAATGCACACGGTGCGGCTTGTCCATGTACTAAAAGAGTAACTGGAGAGGTGCCCATTGATTGGGTGTTTTGGGGTCAAACACAACGGGCAGCCGACCTATCTGCAGCTTCGGCCTGGTTCTCTGGCGCTCCATGCGCGAATGAAACCGGGCAGTCACGATTGGACATCGTGCCTGCCTGTCTCTTTGGGGCAGACAACCCCCGCTATGCGTTGTGCGCGCAACTGGACGAAAAAGGAGTCAAAGGACCCTCTTCTCTGCAGCCTCGGATCAGATGCTGCCCAAAGACGTCCCTGTTGGAGCACCTTGATTTTGATACTCTTGAGCTCACTTTGTGATTTCGGCAGATGTCAGAAACATGCGGACAGACCATGCCATTTGCGGCTCCCAAGGCGCAATTCGCAACCGATTTTTCTACGTAGAAGCTCCGTCTAGGACTTCACGGCAGGAACTAATTATAACCAAACCGAGGGCACCGCCCACACGGAAAATACCAGGTGATCCCGTGGCCGAGCCAACAACCCAGTGACCACCGAACCCACGAGAGCCTCCCAATTTAGAAACCAAGTTAGATCGCTTAGAATCGCTTTTAGAGCTGAGCAACTTGAACAACCTGGGAGCATCCGAGTCAGGTAACAATGGTAACACCAGTTTTCGGAGTAATCCAAGATTGAATTTACAAAGTACCTACCTATTTGAAACGTGTAATCGCCGGAGAGAGTGATGATGCCTACCTGAGGCAGGGCAGAAAACTTTCTGAGTTTATGAGTTAGACGCTGTGCATGACTCGGAAGACACAGAGCTCGAGGAACACAAAATCACGACCCTTAAGCGCACCGACTAATCGGAAGCTCGAAAAGCCACGCGCAAAAGTTCTACAGCTGCTGAGCCTCATAAACAACAGCCGACTCCCGGCGAGCCCGGGTGGATGGGTTCACCTTCATTTCAAGCCACATTCCTTATGGACGTCATTTTACCACACCGGGGAGCAGAGATGAGGCGAATTCCAGCCCTCGGCTGAGGCCGTTAGGCGCTTGAATTGTTGGTTTCATTGTTAGCGGCGGCGCATGTATAGTGGGTCCGATTGCCTATTCGGGTGGCTGTTTATGCCCCGGCGCCGCTCCCGCTCCGCTAGCGAGCCCCCGACCGGCGGAAATCTACGACATGTGGCCCACTTGCTCGGACTCTCAGCTCGCACTTCGCACTTCCCCCCCCAAATCCCAGTTCTCAGTCGCGCGAAATAACAGTTTTGGTATTAACTTGCGCATCCGGCAGCGCCTGTCCGTGGCCGTGCTTTGAAATTTCATCCGCCGCAATCCTTTTCCAGGTAACTAGGTAACCGGTTTCTACCGATTATCTAATGTGGCCACACACTCAAAATCCCCATGATACACCAGACGGTGACACACACGCTCTCGGTGACCCACGGACTCCCACCAATCATGCCAAACAAACAACTTGCTTCCCCAACCTCTCCAGGCTCTCTCTAGCACAGCCAGCTCACAATCTTAACCCTTGATTGAACCGAGACACCGTTGTGCCTATAGGTTGTAGTAAGAATACCCAAATCCGATCCCGAATGCGGAACAGCTCTCCCAGGCAACTAGCTTCCACGGACCGAGCACTTGCCCCTTCGTTGTCGGCCTAGGACTTTGTCATTGTCGGCCTTGAGAAATATCGACAAGTACAGGCACATCATCAGAGACACCTTAGTCGTCTACCTCGTCTCCCGAGATATATAAGCCATGGACACCAAGTCTGCATCACCACAATGCTCAGCAGCACATCGCGGCAACAGCAGCAGCATCACCATCACCAGTCCCATCGACCTCACTACCACAACAAACACTCTCATCCAGCACCTCCAGTCGCTAGCATCTCCGAGACGTCCCTACCGTCTCAACAATCCCAACCCGCTATCCCTTTCTCAAAACCCACCGATAATGTCTGGCACCTCGGGAAACTCGACTCGCAACTGGGACGACGTGCTCAAGCACGGCTCGGCCCTCGGCATCCTCAAGCCTGATGTTGCCTTCCCCCCTTACGGCGGCTCCACCTCGGGTGGCTCTTCGGGGTCTAACACGGGCGGCTCTTCCGGCGGTTCCTCATACCCATCTGGCGGTGTATGTTTCTCCTTTCCTCACTTTTTTAGTTTGTCGGGTTGCTAACCGTCGCTGCAGGGCTCTGGAGGCGCTAAGCGTTGAGAATTTCACTTCCAACTTATGAATGACCATATCATTCCCATGGCAATGATGGTATTGGGTTTCTTTTTTTTTTCAACAAGGTGCTGGTGGCGTCGGGGGATCGGTCATTGATTCAAGATATCACACATCCGCGATGTTGATTTACGACGGGGGCACACGACTCGGGTTTGGTTGACGGGGGCAACCAGGGCATATTTTGGGCGTCTTCACATTTTACATTTTCTTCACGGCATAAAAGCTCAGAAGCTGCATAGATTTAGATAGCATAGCGTTGCTTTACGGCACCACCTCGCTATACACACTCGCTGCATACGAACACTCTGGCAGACCAGAATACCGAACGTCGAATACCTGTGTTACCGTGCTCTCCAGCCTTTTACTTTTGACAGAATGTAGGATCGCGGCGCAGCCCCACGGCCGCATGGTTCCACGTGGAGACACAAGGCGGACCCCAAGGTTACCTAAACCAACGCTTGAATCCTGCCGCTGACCACCAGTCTCATGTCACGCCTGCCTGCGTCGTCGTGTGCATGAGTCCCAGGGATCTGGTCAGTTCGGGTAGCTCCGAAGGAGCCGTGGGGAGCTTGGCATGCAGTGCCTCACCATCAGCCCTACCTGACGCACCCCGAACACGGCGAGCTTCTCGGTGCTCGGGTGCTGCACGTGATTATACCGAGTCGTGCAGGCCAGAATCAAATTACTAATGGCATCCGGTGGCGTGTCTTGTACGACCGGTACGTAAGAATGATGTTTTTCGGCTTTTGTATGCAGTCTGGACTCTGCCTCCTTGGTCACCACCTGGCGTTGCATCAACATCTATGTTGTCAATCTTACCTTCTCGGGATCCAAAATATTCATGGCCACAGAACTTCTTGAAGACGGCAGATTCATGAAGAATCTCGTAGAGAATGTAGGTACATTGGATGTGAACTATGTGGTACAGGAAGAGACGTTGTGATACTGATGTTACAGTGACACCGGATGGCACCACTCCTGTGCTAAAACACTTGTCGTGCTCCATGAATGAAAAGAATGCCACGAGGACAATGCACATATTCTTCCGAGGTACTAATAAACGCGGGGAATGCGAAAATCCGGGGAAAATGACTTAAGTGACGACCACAGGCAGCCGGCCCCCGGATTCAGGGGCTCAACGGCCGGTCGCCGGATCGCCACATCAAGTTTCAATCGTTCAAAAAGGGGTCCGTGACACCCACCATAATGCCTCTGGAGCGGAGGCCATGGCCAGAACTGCTAGAGTGCAAACTCGCCCAAAGGCGCAGGCGTCCAGGGAATTCTGGAAAGCTGCGGGAATGGCGAGGAGCCGTTACGGGTGAGGGGCGTCTTTTTTGTGGATATATACCAATCAACCACTTCCCGCCCGACAAGGATACCGTCCTGCTTTGTTTCTTCTTTCCAAGTATCATCCCAGGAATGGAA
>NT_165979.1:1984895-1987183 GCF_000143365.1 Chaetomium globosum CBS 148.51
ACCCCTTTCGGTCTGCGGACCGGAATTGTGACATGGTCCGGACTCGTGGACGCTGAGGATGTCCTGCCACGACTCGGTACTCTCACCAGGAGAACGTCAAGCCTGCGTCGCGGGGCAGTTTTCTCTCCAGGGGCAAAACAATATTGTTACGTCTCAAGCGCCACCTCCAGTCAGACCATGGGGGAGGGGGGGGAGGCGGGGAATGTGTTTCGGGAGGAAGTGAGGAGGCAGGAGTTGGCGAGGGGGAGGGTGTGAGGCTTGGTTAAGTGCTGCTGTCGTCATGGAGGGGATGATGGTGATAGAGATTGGATGGTATGGGGTGGTTGGCGGATGTTTACTCGCGGTTGAAAAGGGGGCGTTTGGGTGGGAGTTTGGAAGAGGGTGGGTTGGTGGCTAGGTAGGGTATAAGTCAAAGGTTGGCTGGTTGATTAGGGTTGACGGATTCATGTTTGTTTTGGTTTGTAATATCCTGTCGAGGTACTCTGAAATTAATCTATGTGAGTCAACTACAGCTGTTGGGATAGAACGAGTGAAGCGGCTAGGTGACTCTATTCGTATTTCCCATAAAAAAACAAGCAGTGTAGTCTGTTCAGCCACAAAGCGCCCACAAAGGGCTCGTGACCTGGTCACTTCCTAGCACAATAATACACATCGGTAAGTCCAATGTACAAAACCCATCGTCTTTATAAATATGAATACTTGTCATCGACGAGCCGTTACCCTTCTCCGTTCCCAACTCTCGACCAACAAATCATTAAGTCGAACTCAAGTGCGACAACTCCTTTTATATACTCATCCATTCAATATGTCTTCCACCATGAGCCGCCGCTGCGTTAGCTGTAACCGGACCCGCTCCGAGCGGTCCTTCTCGCCTAGTCAGTGGGCCGCTGGGGAGGGCAACTCGCGATGCGCTGCCTGCGTCAACATCTACGGCTCGCCCTTTCTCTCTGCGCCCGAAGACGCTCACTACAACCATTCCAGTGGTGGGTCGGTTAGCTATCGCCAGTTGGAAGCCCCTTTCGCTTCCACCAAGTATCGTTGGCTTGCGAGGGGGGGCTACACTAGTGGTCCGCGCCGGGGCGAGGTTTGTGTTGTGAAGTGGTTCAAGTCCACAGCCACCAGGTTGGAAGAGGACTACTTCACTTACGACACGAAGGCCGTCGACAAAGCCACCGAAATCGTGGCTCATTTTAACCGACTAAGGATGGTGGATAAACGCATCGAGGTTAATGTCCCTGCTGCGTGGAAATTCAACGACGGCGATGACAACTGGGGCGGCCGGAGGGCCCTGTGCGAGCCCTACATCCCAAATTATGAAAAGTTCAACAGCAACACGGGCTGGAAAAACAATTACTGGGGCGACGGTACCAACCCGTGGCGATTGATTATGCAGGCACTCAGCCGTAAGTACATAGAACCCTCGCCCCATCTTCTCTCGTCTGCGCCTCCCTCTAACATGTTTGACTAGACTTCAGCTACCACATCACCCAAGGGGAATACCTTCTCTGCGACCTCCAGGGCGGTGTCTACGGGAATAAGGTCGTCCTTTCTAACCCCGTGATCCTCTCCCTGACCCGGGAGTATGGTGTTACCGACCTGGGCGTGAATGGCATCAACAACTTCTTCCACCAGCATATATGCAACCAATACTGCCGCTCCGAATGGGTCCGGCCTGCCGAGCCGGAGCCCTACTTCAATCCTTCGCCGGACACGACTATGGTCAGCCTTGATCTGCCAGATGCGGAACCTAAGCCTGCAGGCACTCCCAGCCCAGTGGTTGAAGGGGACGCATAATTCGAACCTCTCAGCGGTTAAGAGAGACACCAATTGAAAATAGATCACTCACCAGGGGTGATCAATTTTCAGTACTTGTTTAGATAGACCGAGTGATAAGGATGTTCTCGGCTACAATATTCATATGTTCTCCATCCTCTGGCCAAATGTAATGTGATTTTGTGATAATGACGGTGTCTGTCTTGCGGCCCTGAGGCAACATATATACCTGCGCCGTGGGGATCTTCCGGCGCACTGTAACGAGCGACACAAGGTAAGGGAACCCGACAGACAAGGAAAGCTAACCCTGATACCCAACCTACTACAACTTGCTGTCCTTCCAAACCGGCTTCCTCTTCTCCACGAAGCTCCTCACCCCCTCCTTCATATTCTCGCCACCATCCATCCTCCCATACATCCCCCTCTCGAGCACCTCCGTGCCCACCTGCGGCCCCAACGGCTCCCACCCCAACCTCAACCCCTTCCCTCGACGTGATCACAGCATCGGGCGAATT
>NT_165979.1:1988324-1992292 GCF_000143365.1 Chaetomium globosum CBS 148.51
CAGCCGACGACTTCAACAAAACATCATCTCAGGATCAGCCCCGTGAACCTCATGCAGGAAAGATATGATGAGCAGACCAAGTATACAGCTAAAGGCAAAGACAAGCCGAAATCCCAATACAACCTTGAATGATGTCGATTTTGTTACAGCCAAGAGATACGCCGGGGACGCCTCCATTAAACAATATACATGTGGATTAATCCTAGGTAGCCAAACCAGAGCCCCAGTCCCAGCCAGCACCCGCGCAGGCTCACGCAGGCTCACGCAGGCAGCCCGCGCTTCTCGCTCTCGGTGAAGAAGATGACCATGCGCCACAGCTTCTTAACCATGTCCTCGGCGTCCTCGTCCAGCGCCTCGCTGAGCGTCTCCACCAGCTCGGCCGGCTTTTGGTGCTTGCGCAGGTGCTCCTCGACCACGTCCACCAGGAACTGCTCCTGCACCCCCAGGTATTCCACCACCTTCTTCTCCACAAACGGCCGCAGCTTCTCGCGGATCGCCGACTCCTCCAGGTAGTCCCATTTCACGTCCCACGCCCACAGGCCATCCCGGTCCACGGGGATCTCGTGGGCCAGCGCCCGGACGGCGTTCTGGATGTCCTCCTCCGTCATAGCCTTGGTGTCGGTGATGGGCTCGAACTTGATGGGCACGAGCTGCCGCTTGGTGGTCTGGTCGTGCTCCTCGTCGTCCAGCAGGCCCTCCACCTCGGCCACCGTCCGCCGCGCCCCAGCCGTGCGCTGCGCCGCTTTCTGAGCTGCCGCGCCAAAAGAGATAGTAACGCGCTGTGGTGCAGCGGGGGCCACCGGTTGCCTCTCCATCTCCTCGGCCTGTCGCTCCAGGAAGGAATCGGCCATGTCCTTAGCATGCTCCATCTCGGCCTGGGCCCGGCGGTGCTCATCCTCCTCGCCGCGCCGGTCCATCTCGTCCCGTGCCGCCTCCGCCGCCCGGAACGCTGTCCGCTCGCGGATCCATTGGCCGTGGTCGCGGTAGTAGAGGTGGCCCTTACGCGATGCCTCACGGTCGTCGTCCCAGCTCTTGTCCCTTTCGAGCTGCTCGTCTCTCCTCCGGCCGAAACCCTCCGTCTCCGACTTTTCGCGCTCTTGCTCTCGATCCAGGGCCGCTGCGCGCTGGCGTTCCCGGTTAACCCACTTGCGCTCCGCTTCTAAGTAGATCTTGTCGTCTTCTGCGCGTTGTTTCGCAAGCTCCCTGCCGTAGAGTTCGTCGTCGTCCGCGTCCGTGTCATCGTCGTCCCGGAACTGACCATTTGTGGTGCCGCCGTTGACAAAGTCTACTCCCCGATTCTGCCCTCGAGGGCCGGATGGCGCGTTAGGCACGCCGCGAGGCCCCAGCGGAACCATATTGGAGTTGTTCGGCGGGGGTGATTGATCCAACCTTGACTTGCGAGGCGCGCCGTTTCGTTGCCGCTCCATCTCCTCGAACTCCTCCTCCTTTCGGAGGCGCTCGAGATCTCGCTGATTGCTCCGGTCCCGAAACGCTGCGATCTCGGCAGCCACTGTCGCCCGCATTTCGGCGGGGATATCTGCGAGTTCGTCTTCGGGGGCCAAGGGAATGTTAATCACCTCGACGTCGCCCATGCCGTTCGACCCGTTGGCCATAGTTGTGTCGCCATCACCATCGCGGCCGCCGGCCACGCGGGGGTAGAACAAGTCCCGGACCAGCTGCCTCAGCGAAGACCTCGCCTCGCTTAATCGTGCGTCGACTGCCGGGTCGTCTGCCCTGCTCTCTTTCCAAGATTCCAGGTACTTAATCGTGCTCGGATCGACCTCAACCTTCAGCATTCCCTTCTCGATACCTTCAAACTTGTCGTCTTCGTCGGCGGGCGGGTTATCGGTCGGGGATTGTTCTTCAGGGGCACCTCGATGTCTTTGAGTAACTCGACTGCAGCAGCTAGCGATTCGGGGTCTTCGTACTGTGCGAATCCAAACAGAGCCCCCTTGTGCTCCGACAAATGTGACTGCCCCGAGTCCCACCGCCGCACCCTGCCGACCGTGTTCAGCAGCCTCTGTATGCCCGCCTCGCCGCCGACACCGTCGGGGATCTTGTGCACGAATATCGTTCGGAGCCGCTCTTCTGTCGTGGGCGGTACCAGCGACTGCATGTTCTCCCTCATTTGGGCGCGGGACTGGTCCATTCCACGCTCCGAGCCCAGCCCCGGCCGGCCAGACGTAGGGGTATATGAGTCCTTGCGATCATTCGTGAGTGAGGAACCGGGCTTCGCCGGTGGCATGCTGGCGCCGAGACGGATCACGGGGGCGTTGAAGTTGATGTTGGGGCAGGTTCGGCGGCGCTTGGAAGGACGCAGGAAGGCCGCTTGGTCGATTAGCTTGCGTCGCGTTATTGGACTGCTGGACACCAGGAGGTGGCGCCATCCCAGGGGCAGAGGACATGCCTGGTGGAGGACCTGGACAACTGAGTTAGCGGGCGAACGAACGGGTCGTGGGGTCGTGGGTTATGGGCATACCTAAGCCAGGGGGCGGTGCCATTCCCGGAGCATGCGACGCGCCTGGGTAGGATGGATAAGCCGGCGGCGCTCCAAAAGGAGGGGCTAGAACAGTGTGTTAGCGCAACCAAAAACCAACAGGACCATAACGAGGCTGTCGTAGGGAAGAGGCAAGCAATGCACGAGGCTGGGTCACCAACCTCCGTAGGGATTGTACGCCATGGCGGCGAGTCTAGTATGAAATACACGGGCGTCTGATAAGGTATTTCGATGTTTAGGAGGGGGATGCGGCGTTGTATTAACCCGGTCGGTTTGTTGTGGGATTGGGTATTGGGACAGATGCAAATGTTGAAGGCGATGTCGAATGGCTGGCCGCGATCGCGACGAACAAAAGTTCGCCAGGATTGGATAGCCGGTGTGCACGGTCCACTGGATGCAAGCAGGATCAAAAAAAGTCTCCATCCCACCCATCCCACCGTGCCATCTCATTGGGAACCTGGAAACGGGCAAAATCGGAGCGGACCCATGATTCACCGACCAATCCCGATCCGCCAAGCTGCAGAAGTGGCCCTTGCGACTTGAACTTTAGCGCAGCCGGGGCGCGACTTTAGAAAATCGAAAGTCGAATCGTCGTTAGGAGCTCACGGTGTTCATGAAGTGGAAAACGGCACATCCATGATCCATTGAGTATGTTTCAAACTAACTCCGGGTATATTCACATTAGTCTCTGCAACAATACTAACCACAATACATTTCCAGAATCATGGAGTTCCGCCAGGTCGTCTCAGTCTGCCGTTCGGCAGCGGCAGCAACGAGGCCCTCTCTCGCGAGCACACGGCCCTCCCCCTCGAGCATCCTCCTCCAGCAGCGCCACTTCACCAACAACCCCAAGCAACAGTCCGAAGCGGCCGCCGTAGCCGAGCAGCAACTCCAGGACCCCCGCTACGAACGAACCGCCCGGCTGCAGCATTCGCTCTCGCTCTCACAGAACCGCGGCGCCCCCATGCCCCCAAGGCCGCCCTTCCGCGAAAGCAACATGCTCGACAGCCAAAAGCGGTCCTCCCCGGTCTGGGCCATCCCGCAAAACACCAAGAACAACACCGGCGTCAGCCGCAGCCCCCTCATCCGCAGCACGATGCTCACGGGGCGAGCCCCCACCGGAACCAGCAACAGCAACAGCAGCAGTAGCAACAGCAACCTCTACAACCTGCCCAGCCAAATCACCAACGACATGGAGCAAGCACTCGGCACAGGACCCAGCACGGGGGCCGGGACGGGGATGATGAGCACGTGGAACGAGGACGCGTTCCTGGCCAAGAACTACGACGTGTCGGAGCCCGAGCTGCGGCTGCGGCCGTCGACGGGCCGCACGGTGGACATCAAGGGCAGCGTGGACCTGGCGCGCGGCTTCCGCCTGCTGCAGCGGTCCGTGGCGCAGAACCGCGTCAAGACGGACGTGCGCCTCTCCAAGTTCTACGAGCGGCCCGCGCTCAAGCGCAAGCGCCAGAAG
>NT_165979.1:1992486-2015294 GCF_000143365.1 Chaetomium globosum CBS 148.51
AATACCATGGCTACTAGATCTTCGTCCACATGGTAATCTGTATTTATAGTTTGCTGACGACATCCAATATACGAACTTTATCAATCATAATCGTGACCATCCCGCTCGCAACACAGGCCATCCATCATCCTCCCATTACCATAACTACCTCCTGCTTAAGCCAAATTTACTCCGCATCCCACATCATACCCTTCATAAGCAACCCAGCCACACGCACCCCCCATCATAAAAGCTCAATCCCAAAACTCCCTCGTCGGCGTCCCCACCGGACTAGTCTTCAACTTCGGCCTACTCATAAACACCGCCTCATAATCCCCGCCCTGCCCGCCACTGAGCAGCTCCTCCGCCAGCAACAGCGTGGTATCGACCGCCTCCTCCTCGTCCACCGCCGGGAAGTACCCCCCGCCGGCGGCGCTCCTCCCCGCAACGGGCGTCGACGGCAGGTTCGCCTTCCGCAGCGACCGCCGCCGCTCCAGCTGCGCCTTCTGGCGCGCCGCCTCATACCCGACCATGCTCCGCCTCGTGCGCGCCGTCAGGTCCTCGTACTGCCCCTCTTCGCCGGCGACCTCCGCTTCCTTTTCGTCTGCCGGCAGCGGCTCGGCCACGAGGGGGACGGGGATAGGCGTGGGGCTGGGTGCGGGTAGCCCGTTCTCTTCTTCGGTGTTCTCGAGTGAAGAGAGGTCTTCCTCCTCTTCCTCTTCGTCTTCGTCTTCATCGGCTGGGACTCGGAGGTTGGCATGGGAGGTGCGCTCGCGCCATGGTCAGGCGGGTGCGGTCGGCCAGGGAGAGCCGGTGACGCGGTTTTTTGACAGGTGACGGAGAGGCGGCGTCCATGGAGGCGAGGATATGGTCTGCAAGATCCTGTGTTGGGGATATTGGCCTCTCGGGAGAGGGCGGAGGTTCGGGAGAGGGGGCGGTCAACCGTGGAGGGGAGCGAGTGGGTGATGGCGGGCGCGGCCTCCGTCTTGGGGTTATGCTGAGTCTTCGTTCTGGTTTTTTTGTTGGGGAGTCCGTGATCTGCCGCCTTCTAACGGACGAGGAATTGGATTGCATTGTTGATGACCGCTGAAGGCGCGATGGAGTGACTGGCTCCTCATCAAGGAATGCATGTTCCTCATTGAAGGTCTTCGCCTTCCGTAAAACAGGTTCAAATGCAGGCTCCTCCGACACTTTGACCGGCTCTCGGCGAGAGGGCGATGGACGTGGGAGGACCTGCGTCTGCTCGTGGCCACTGATATCGGATATCACTTCAGACCCCGACTCATTATCCTCCATTCTATATGTTGGCCTCTCTACTCGCGGTCTCTCGAAGAATGAGGGAATGGCTGAAACTGCGGGGCTGATCCTGGATAAATCCAACCTAAGGCCCGTGACGAGCGCCTCGTAGTGGCTATCGAGTTGGTTGGGAATGGCGCGTGGTAGCTTCTTCGGGCTCATGCGGTCGAAATGCAGAGCCTCGTGAACCTTGAATCTGAGATCGATACCTCGTTGCTTGGTTTCCTGTCCTTGCTCGTCCGTTACCGGCTGAGACCCAGACTTGCCGAACATTTTCTGGCGAAATCCCTGCCACTTCTGCAGCCTCTCCTGCTGGCCCCGGACTCTGCTATCCAGCTGACTCAGAAGCCCGGCAGATGCCTCCTCGAGTTCCGCAAGCCGGCCGCATTGCACCCGCCTCCAAACCCTGTCGTACGGGGCATTGAGCAACCCATCGTTGTTCGATTTGCTGTCGCCGTAGAGAAGCGCATCCATCCAACGCTCGTCGCCGGTCCAGTTGTTCTGCACGGTGCTCCAAACTTTGCGCTTTTGGTCATCGGTGATGATTTTCCCCTCGCCGCTTCGCTTCGCAGCTTCGGCGGCCTCGCGCTTCTTTCTGATGGCCTTCTCTTTCGTTGTCAACAAATCTGAAAATTCCCTGAATCGTTCCCGCGACGCATTCTTCTCGGAGAGCATCCGGCGCAGTGACACTCTATGTGCCAACACCAGTGCTGTCAGCTCTGTCTGCTCGCCGGAATATCCTCGATTTTCCAAAGCGAGAATTTGGGCCAAGGCAGGGTAGCCCCCTCCATTCAACTGCTGCTCGGCCACCACCTTTCTTACGACAGCCGACGAGAATACCGCGAGCACCTCCTCCAACCTCTCTCCCTTGCACTCGTCGAGCATGGTTTTGCGCACGACCGCATCCCGACCCAGAATGCCATTCTTTTTTGCTTGTTCCAGCCCCCGAAGCAGTGCGGCACGGAGATTGAGTGATTGGACTTGATCGAGTGGCGGAAAGAAAGGTTGTAATTTGTTGCGGGCCTCTTCAGGGTCCCAAAGCCTAAAGAGGTGGTACAAGGCCCACTCCACGCATTGCACACGCTTTTTTTGCCCGCCTGCGGCATCTCTGGTGCTGAACGTGTGCGTGCTGATGTCGGGCCACTGAGGATGGAGATCGAAATCGAGGAGTCGGAGGTTGCCCAGGAAAAGGGCAAGGTGCGATGGAGCCGTTGGAGAGACGGTCGGGTGGGAAACGGTGGTCGTTGAGGTTGTCCCTGGCGCGTTCCCTCGAGAAGTGTTCTGCGCCGGTTTGTTAGAGGCAACGGTTGAAGACGCCCGAGTCGACCTCGCGCGGCTGAGCGCCGAGGTGCCGTTAAGGTTCGCCATCACGACATTGTCGACTAGGTTTGCTGTTGTTGGAACAGAATCGGCCAGCTGCAATTGACGGCTGTGCGTCGACTCCAGGCGGTCAGTCGGTCAGTCGCGACCTTTGGTGGCTGCACACGTGGACCTGCGGTCTGCGACACCTGCCTCCCTTGAGAACCAGTAATCCAGGTTCAGCCTTGCAGGTGTAAACAATGCAGCGCTGGGGTGCAGGTGGGGCGATCGGGTAACCCGCCGATTCAGGCCGTTGGTGTAAGGGTTAGGGTCAAGTGTTGAAGGTCCCACTCCCATTGTTTGTTCATTGACAAGAGTGCACAGCTAGAGCATACTTCACCCAAAACAGTGAGGACAATCAATCCTTTGTATTTTTTGACTAAAAGCATCTGTTCCTGACACTGTTCCAGAACCTTGACACTACTGCTCTAATCCAACGACAAAATAATTGGAAAACATACAGCTGGATGTATTAGTGGGTGGGTGGGTAGATGGTATTAATTGTGGTATTAAAGGAGAGGCCTGAATTTCTGAAGCAGGCAAGTCTACCTACCTACCTACTTACGTACCTATGTTAACTGTATCTGGGGTTATAGTTTGGCGCTTGCTTCTTGGCGGCTGTCCGAATCCCAAACCTTTCCGTGAATCTCAAAACGGTACGTTGAAAAGCAAGTTTCAAACTCAACGTTACCTACCTCTTTGTAAATGTACCTAGGCTAAAAGCTCTCTTGTTGAAGTGCAGGTCTACTTTTAGGAGTTAGTCCAACCTGCGCTTACTTGGATCTCTAAATCGTAAATAGCCTTTGCCTGAAATTGGTGAAATCCCAAAGATCCAACAGCTCTCCTACCCCCTGTGTTGGTCTTCCCTGCTCGATACTCAACCAAGCCGAACCAAGATTGACCAGGATATATACCAATTTACTGCTCACAGGGCTACAGCCTTCGAGGCGCCAGTTTGGTAGATTTATTGCAACCAAACAGCTAAAGGCCAAGAATCACCGTGTCCGCTGTAGGACACTGTAGAAACAACCACGACGTGGCCGTTTCCAGCTCTCATAAACTAGTAAAATTTGAATTAAAACATCAAGTTGGGAATTAAATGGCTCCAGGGATTCACACCTCTTTAATGGTCATTATGCTCCTTGCCCAGATTGGGGGGAAAGGCTATTGGCCATTGCGTGATGAACAGTGAGCAAGTATAGGTCATGTTCTGAACTTTGTTTGTCCTTCTATCTCAACTTTGTCCGGTCCATAACGCGGTCTCGCGCGGTGAATAAAAACAGCGACCCTTTATTCACACCGAAGCCCTCTCCCCGCATTTCGCGACCTATTTCTTGTATTTATTGGTGTGAACAACACCATCAAATCAACCATCCCACATCAACCATCCCACTGTTCGCCATCCATCAGTAGCCTTCGCCCAATCTACTGACTAGTTTGAAAAGCGCGTTTTTTCTTTTTACCTTTTCTTTTCCCGTATTCTCGCTCCAAGTATCTCTGGGGGCTCGCTCCTCCGTAGGGTTTCTCGAAAGTCGTCAAAAGGACAAGGATTCAAATGTCAGACCAGAATCCTATCCGGCCCGAGCAATGGGCCGTCGCTAACGATTACGGCAACTTGCCCGGCGGCGGCTCGCCCGGTGGCCGAGCCACCCTTCGCGATACGGCCGAGCGGCGAGCGAGCGGGAGCCGGTGGTTTGGGCCAAATGGTGTCTTCGGTCCGGCAAGAAGAACCTTGCCTTCGACGGGGGCCCAGGAAGCCGGTGTGGGTGGTAGGTGCCAGCCATTAGCAGCCAATATTATTCAAAGAAGAAAGCCTAACCGGTTCCATAATGCAGGCAATGAAATCACCCATCCAACCACCCATGATGTCCACCGGGGTAACGAGCCCGCTAGGGCTCCAACGCTCACAGGGCAAACCAACCCGGCCACCACCCCCCAGGCCATCAACTACCGGGCAGCAAGTTACCCGGCGGCAGGTTACCCAGTAGCAACAAGCTACCCGGACGTCAACTACCTGGCCACCGACTACTTGTACCGGACTGCAAGTTACCAGGCCAGAAGCTACCCAGCCGTCAGCAACCCAACAGCAAGTTACCCGACCGCCAGCTACCTAGCTACCATCCCAACCACCATCCCAGCTACCATCCCAGCTGCCATCCCCGGTACCAACCTGAACCCAGCAGCCACCACCACCACCCTGACCCCCTCCCGCATGCAACAAGTCACCACCGCCCAGCTCATCCACGCCCCTCGCGCCCCCCGGCGCGACCTGCACGAGGCGGGCGTATCGGGAAACTACCGCGGGGACATCAACAACCCGCGCAACCTGTCGGCCAACATCCCCGAGGACCACAGCTGCAGCTTCTGGCTGCGGGGGCTGCCCGCCGGCACCACGGTGCACTCGCTCCTGGCCGCCGTGCGCGGCGTCGGTCGCGTATATTGCACGGTCATTGCGCCGGCCAATCGGCCGCATGGCTGGCCGACGGCGGCGGCCAAGTTGGTGTTTTTTGAGAGGGAGGCGGCGCAGCGGTTTTGGGGGTTGTATGGGAGGGGAGTGGGGGGGGGTGCTAACGGTGGTGGTGCGGGTGGGGACGGGGGTACTACTACTACTACTACTACCACGCCGACGCCGACGCCGACGCCAGAGCCCCTTTTGGTGGGCGGGCAGCGTGTTGTTGTTGAGCGGAACCGTACGCGCGTGGCTGAGGCGACGCTGCCGCGTGGCTATACCCGTGTGGTACGCGTGACGGGCCTGCCGGGCGCGATTAATGTGGGCGCGTTGCTGGCGGAGTTTCAGGCCAAGTTTGTGTTTGAGATGGATGAGGTTGCTGTCGGGACGGAGGACCGCATTACGTTTGCTGGGGCGCTGAGGCTGGTGGTGGTGGAGTTTCGGTTTGGGAGCTTCCGCTGCCAGGCACAGACTGCTCATCGCTTGCTCCAGGGACGGGCAGGGTTGGAGGTCCAATACGGGCGCGATCCCTGCGATCGGTAAAGGAGAACTACATTGAAAAATCGTCGTTTTGCGGTGGACTAAGGGAGCCGAGTCGGGCTGGAGTGATGGACTTTCGGACTGGATGTCCACATTTTACCTTGAAGGATGTCGAGCATCAAGGATTGACGTTTACAAGATGTAACGAAGACGCAGGGTATCTTGAAATTAGAGGGACATGATCTGGGGGGATAAAGTATTGGGTCTTGGGGGTGCCACCGAAGATGACTACGTGCCTATGCCCGCGGTAACCGCTACCTACCTTGCTGGGTAGCTGCCTACTTACCATGGCAGTCGTGTTATTGGTGGACTGGGACGTAACCTTTACCAAGGGAGATAGCTTGGTGGTGCAGATGGATCTGCTCTTTTTGAAACACCATGGGATAGCGGGCTGCAACGTTGTCAGCATAGGTCGTACTCCAAGGGACTCTCGGTCATGCCATTTATGTATCTTATTGATTTACAATGACCTAAATTCATTTATCATATTAACATTTTTTGATAATGATAGAATACAATGTAGCCAGCAGTACATGTAAGGTAGGTAGGCTAGGTAGCAGCAACCTAGGTACCTATTTACCTACATGTACATATACCTAGGTAAGTATCTAGGTAAGTATCTAGGTACTGACAGGTTCTTCGACTTATTCGGCCTTTTCTTCAGTGCCTTGCTTTCCGGTCCGCCTTCCGGCCCTGTTTCTCATTTTGCAGGCAGCAGCCCGTCGGTGGTACGAGTGACATCATGGAATTGTATTGAACCACTAGGTCCCTGGTAGTTCTATCAACATGTTGTCAAATTCTGAGTCAGGAACCAACCAGCTGGGCACATTACACTTTCAGGAACTTCGCTGTCCGGCAATCATTGCTTCCGGTCGGCAAATCTGACACCATGACATTTCTCCTTCCCAGTTACAATCCTCCGCTTCAGGTTAAGCGTGATATCGGAGTCATGCGGATCGGACGAGATGGGATGGTGACGCACGCGATTCGGCGGGTTTCTACATGTTGTTAAAAAGGCCAGCAACTGACTCTCCCGGTCTCTCTGTGCTCTCTGCCAGTTTAACTCCCGTCATCGCGAAGACCTCGACGTAAACCAGAGGCCCAGAGCTACATCGTCTTCAAACCGCAATCAATCCAGGCACTCTAACTAGCACAACAGACCACAGTATTTTATTAACGCCCACACAACGTAAGGTAAGTTATTCCTCTTGCTGCCAACCCTTTCAAGAAGTTCGAGGAGTCGGCCCGGTTGACGCTCTCCTGTGCTCACGACCCATGACATGAGTTGAAGACCACTCACTCCTTGGAAAAAATACTAGGTAGCTACGTGCAAGTGCCTACTTACTCCCATCATCAATTATTGAAAGGTATCTTCCCAGCCTTTGTGCAACGCATCCTCCTCATCGGAACCTACTCGCACAAGTTGCTATACCTGAGAGGTCGAGACCACTATCGATTCTAAAAGCTGGATTCGTACGCAGATCTGCCCACCCTTACGCCTTGTATTACGGCATACCCTGGAGCACATAACGGCAAAGGCCAATCCAGATCATGGACCCTACGGATAAAACCTAAATCTTAATAACAGCACAAAGCAGCACTAGGTACCTTTGCTAACCACTAACTACCGTTAAATCAACATTATAATAGACATGGAGTCAGAGCTTTCGTACCATGTTGGAGACCTGGCGAGCACCGAGTCAAATGTTGACTCAACAGAAGGTAATATTGCCTCTTTATTTGTTACTTCTCACCTTTCAGAAGCCATAACCAATTCGAACTTCGCTTATTGGCGTAGGCTCAGCGGTACCGGCTCTCCCAGAACCTAGCCCGTCCTCTCTGAGCTCTGAACGCATCATCGCCGAGAGCGGCCCACCCAAGATGCCCATTTACCTCTGGGTTGGCATCAGCAGAAACCCCAACGTTGTGAGCAGATATGATATTCTTAACCAGATCGACGCAGAGCTGCTCCCCGAGAGTCCGGGCCAGAGCCATCCTTCCCTTTCCCGCTTCTTTGTGCTTTGCGGTCTTGGGGGGCTCGGCAAGACCCAGACCGCAGCCCCTCTATGCACTCGAGAGAACCGAGGATTTTGACGCCATCTTCTGGGTCCAAGCCAGTGACGTTGGAAACCTCTACAAGGGATTCTGTGGCATTGCTGAAGCCCTCGGCCTCATGGATGAGGGCGACAAAGAAGATATGGTCATCTGCCGCGACAAGGTACTGCAGTGGCTTTGTAACCCGCGCAAACAGCAGCAACCACCAACAGCGGCGAGCTCTGCCGATACCACTGCAGCTGGTTCTAAATTTGCGAAGTGGTTGATCATCTTCGACGGTGTCGACGATATCGACATCGTGAGCGAGTTCTGGCCGCTTACAGCCCACGGTTCCATCCTGGTGACATCCCGGGACCCCTGGCCAAGACTGATCTCGCCATGGAAGGGATTGATCTTCCATCTATGACTACTAGCGAATGCATTTTGCTCGTCAATAACCAGATGGGCGAAAGTATCAGAATTTATAGCGCTGACCCCCGCCCTCAGACTCTGTTTGAACACCTCGGCTACCTCCCTCTAGCTATCTCCCAGATTGCCGCGCAAGTCAGAAGGGATCATACGACCTTCGAGGAATATCTTAGGATATGCAACAGAAAGCACGAGAGCAGCGAACTCGACACAGGCCTGTTGCTTGGAAAACTCAACAAAGTCAAGGCTCTCCCGCCCAGAGAGCAATACCGCTTTACCGTCTCTACGGCCTGGAAGGTCGAGTCGTTCTCCCGCCAGACGCTTTGCCTCCTGTGTGTGATGGTGTTCATGGATCATGGCGCGGTGGCCGAAAGCATTCTACAGCAAACGGTGGACATGGACAACCTGGACTTAGAGGACGACGACCTGGACTTAGAGGACGACAACCCGGACCTAGAGGACGAGCTTAGGATTCTCTATCCCTGGTACAGCCGCGTGTACTTTCCCGCCCGAGCCGAACTCTTGAGGACCTCTCTCGTGAGTAGAAACACCGAAACCGCGGCGCTTGGATGTAACAAGCTAGTGCAGGAGGTCGTGCGGGCAAAGATGACGCCCAAGGAACGGTACATTTATTACCAGATCGCCGTCGATTTGCTCTGCGGAGCCTGGGAGTCTGCATCGGGCAGGCTCCACCGGAGCCACCGGAGCGAGAGCTTGTACAAAAAGAAAATCCAACACGACCAGGTTTTGCCTCATGTGTTGACCATCCTTGCCGCCTACGACTCGGTCGCGGGATACTCGAGCCTACCGTTTGAGACGGCACGGCGTCTGCTTACGTTGCTATCCGTGGCAAGCTGGTAGACTGAGATTCCAACCCCGCTCGGGACATCTGGCCGCTGATAAACGTTGGAAGCTACTGGGCGCGGGAAGGGCAATTTGAGTCGGCGTCGATAGTTTTTGCAAACGCCGTTTGTGACGAACCTACTTCAGGACCCTGTCCTGTTAGGGTTCAGCTTCGGTTGAAGGTAATCTCTCAAGGGTGCTTAGGTTCGGTGCAGCCAAAGGGTGCACAACAAAGACTTGTCTCAACAGTAGGCTTTCGAGCTTGTAGCGAACTGTAGTTGTGATTGCTAACTGGAGAACTCCCAGAGCTCTCCAGAACGGGTGACTATATACTATCTAGGCTTCCTAGGTACCGGCGTACCTTTTGCTGGGAACGTGAGGAACGGTGATCGTTCCTCTCGTTCCAGACTGGATCCTGGGAACGGTAGCCGTTCCCTTCGTTCCTCTGCTGATTGGTTTGAGACCCATTCTTAATGATTGGCTGGGAACGCTTCCCGCGCGTGCCCCCATCGGGGCGTGGTACGCGACCATAACCGTGACACCGTTCTCATCTACAACCATTACGGCGATGAGATGAAAGACTTTGTGATGGTTCCTTTCAAGTCAGCCGCCCGTCTGCTCGACTGAGAAAAGGATGGGAATTGACCGGCGAACCATGTTCGGATCCTGCTTGCGAATGGGATTCCGGGCTTTGGGGAATGGGCTGGGCGTCGGGCGATGGAGCGATGGAGAACCGCGAGATTGAAAGATGGTCCTAAGGTCGCATAGCCGGACAGCGATAGGTTATCAACGAAATCATACCGGTGCTTTATCCAGGGTATTGCCTGTAACGGGCCGTTCATTTGTATTCTTGTTTTTTCACTTTCAATTTTGGTAAGAAGTAGATTTGATACATGTACATGTAGCGTGAGCGAGCACCGAGCTATGAGGTCGGCAGATAAAGGATGGGGTCTTGCCGCTGAAAATGCATCATCTTCATCCATGTCATTAGAGATGTTTTGCGATGAGTGTAAATGGAACAATTTCAGTCGTGATCTTTCAGTCGTGATCTTTCAGTTGTGGTTGACCGGTAAAACCTCGGGTACCTGTGCCTTGGAAGATCTTGACTGTTGGCCCATGGCAGGTGGCATCGTTGGCCCTTGCCATTGGTGCAGATCCAAACAGACTGGCTTGACTGGTTGGTTTCACATCCCTGACGCGAGGGTGAGATCAACCGAGAACGCACATCCATTCGACCCGACGGCTTGGCACATCACAACCATGTCAAGTCGGCTCCAGTTAATTCGAGATTGGCCAGAACAATGATCCTCCGAATAGTGGGTTCGGTGCCCATTCTCACAATTCTGAGATTACAAAGGCCATGTCTGGCTTCAAAGCCCACGCTGATCCGGGATTTTTTGGAAGGTTGCGGCAGAATGTCTGGCTGTTTGTGGGGAACCCCGTCTTGGCTATTCTTGGTATTTATTTCGCATCTCACGTTGGCCAATCCCATGCCGGCCTGAGTTACCTTCAACGCTTGCAATTTTATTCGACTTTGGGGAAGGCACCGCGGTAAAAGAGCGAGAACTTCCCATGTGCCGCCCTGCATCGTCTGCTTTTCCCCGCTTTTCAACGACATAGTGCTCATCAAGAAGTTCATGCTCGCGGCCTGCTTGACTGAGGATCCTGTTTTCGTTTCAGGGTCGAACGAATCGGAGCGTAGTGAATTCTTTCGTAGCACAGGAGAACAGGAAATGTCTCGACCATTGGTTCTGGCGAGCCTGGGCGCCCCGATTTCAGGGGATGTCGCCCCATCTTGGCAGACGCAATGCCGATGCTGAAGCTGCCATTCCGAGACTCCCAAGACTTCTTGGAAAAGTCTTGGACAGTGGCTATGCTTGCAATAACCCCTTTTCGGGCCGGCCGGGTGGTCGCGTTTTAACTGTCGCGCGCCCCCGGCACCACGCACCAACAGGTTTCTTGCACTTTTCAAGACCACCAACGTCGCTTCCTCTTTCCAGTCAATCGCTCTTCCAGATTGTTTCTGTCCTTCACCCCTTCGGCCAAATCGCTCGTTTGATGGCCATTTGAAATTTTAAGCTTTAATTTTCATCTATCCCAGCCAACCCGTGATTCCTGGTTTTTCCGCATTCAAACCCCACAACGAAACATCCGATCACACGACACAAGCAAAATGAGGTCTGCAGCTCTGTTGTCCGCTGCGGCGGCCGCGGCCGCCGTGAACGCTGGCCCGACGGCGACCCTGAGGTCCAAGCCCCGCGCTACCGAACTCGAGCCCATTACCGTGACGGGCAATGCCTTCTTCAAGGGCAACGAGCGCTTCTACGTCCGTGGTATCGACTACCAGCCCGGCGGTGCCGCGGCGAACGTCGACCCCCTGGCCGACACCAAGGTCTGCATGCCCGATATCGAGAAGTTCAAGAAGCTCGGTATCAACGTCATCCGTGTCTACTCGACCGACAACTCGAAGGACCACGATGAGTGCATGAACGCCCTCGCGGATGCCGGCATCTACGTTGTGCTTGATGCCAACAACCCGCTCTACTCGATCCACCGCTACGAGCCCCACGGCTCGTACAACACCCCCTACCTGCAGAGTGTGTTCGCGACCATCGATGCCTTCGCCAAGTACAGCAACACCATGGCCTTCTTCTCCGGCAACGAGGTCGTCCACGACTTCAAGAACACGACTCTCGCGGCCAAGTACGTGAAGGCCACCGACCGTGACATGCGCCGCTACATCAAGGCCCGCGATTACCGCAAGATCCTCGTCGGATACTCGGCTGCCGATGTCACCGACAACCGCATGCAGACTGCCCAGTACTTTAACTGCGGCTCGGACGATGAGCGCAGTGACTTCTTCGCTTTCGTAAGTTCCACCACCAAGCATGGCCTTTAACAAAAAGACTCGGTACTGACTCGGACGCAGAACGATTACTCGTGGTGCACTAGCGACTTCGTCACCTCCGGCTGGGACAAGAAGGTTGAGGCCTTCCGTGACTACGGTCTCCCCCTCTTCCTGTCCGAGTACGGCTGCAACCAGAACGTGCGCAACTTCCGTGAGCTTGAGTCGCTCATGCACAGCAACATGACATCTGTCTACTCTGGCGGCCTCATGTACGAGTACACCATGGAGCCCAACAAGTTCGGCATCGTCGAGATCAAGGGCGGCCAGGAGAACAATGGCAAGGACCAGACCGGCGACCGCAAGGAGCTGCCCGAGTTCGCCGCTTTCGCTAGCGCCATGAAGAAGTACCCCGCCCCTACTGGCGATGCCGGCTACACCAAGACCAACAAGGCCTCCGAATGCCCCACCGAGGATGCCCACTGGGCCGTCGGCTCCTCTACTCTCCCTGACGTTCCCGAGGGTGCCCTCAAGGTTTGTCTCCCCTCCTCCCTTTCGCTCGCCGGCGCGGCCCGACCTCTTCTTGGATAACCCGCTAACGGACACAACAACAGTTCTTCGATGAGGGCGCTGGCAAGGGCCCTGGACTGAACGGTGCCGGCTCGCAGTGGGCTGTTGACCAGGCCTCGACCTCCGAGGGCGGCAAGAGCAGCAGCGGCAGCACCGATGGCGGCGACGATGCCGAGACCTCGGAGAACGCTGCCATGCGTGGCACCATCCCCAGCCTCGACACCGCGCCGTTCTTCGTGTCTGGCGCTGTCCTCTTCTTCACCCTTGTTGGTGCCATTGCCTTGTAAATTGAGGAGTGAATACTGGGGGGTTGGATACGGGGGTGGCTTGGACTATTTTTTACATTTAATATACCTACCGTCTAGGCCAATGGTTGCAGCGCTTATGTTTCTCGGGCATAGCACAATGGGAGTTTGAATTTTTGCATTCGTACTGAGACGGTTCTTGGTGTAAATATGTGTGTTTTTTTGGTTACTTATTATACACGGCGCCTCGCATTCTATTATTCGAGTATTGAGTTTTACTTCCCCCTTTATAGCCCCACCATTGTTCGGGTTAGTATTCCCGCTCTACGCTATCCAGTGTCTTCCCTGCCTCTGCGTACCTTCTCAGCTGCTGGAATTGTTACGCGGTTCGGTGAGAGTTGGCACAGCGTGGTCAAAACTTGGCAAGAGGTTGTGTCGTGGATCAGTTGGCAAATTGGGGGATTATATGTGGTTACACATGGGTGGTTTCAGATGGCAGACATGTCCCAGAGACCCGACAGCGGCGACAGGCCGGGCTCAAAGGTCATCCGGCAACGGGTTCGACATCATGTCCACCCCATGCAACTCGGACTTGTGGATGTGTAGCGCAGGCAATGTCTCGAACACGACGACGCATTGCTGGCAACGGAGGTCCGACTGGGGAGCAAAAATCAACCGTTAGCTCCCCAGGTACTCACGTGCAGGCAGTATCTCCACGGCACCTTTGAAAAGGGCCCAAAACAAAAATAAACAGAAGAAGAACCAAAAAGAAAAGCACCCCAACTCACCTCCCTCACAAACGGCCGCTCAAGCGGCAACTCACGCCCATTGGTAACCACCACAAAAAAACCTGCTCTCCGCCCCCGGCTCTTGCATCCCCGCAACCTCCAGCAAACCCCAACACCTCCCGCCGCAGCGCAGCAAACCCAAGCGGCGCCTGCTCCGGCAGCTCCACGCCAAGATCCACCTCCCGCTGCCCAAAAACCATCACGAACGCATAGGCAACATATCCATAGGCGGAGGGATCCTGACCACGCCGGTGCGGGACGAAGAGGCGGACCGAGCCCAGGGCCGCCGGGTTGGCGGCGGCGAGCCGGGTGCGGAGAAGGGCGGATTGCGGGTCGACGTTCTGCGTGGCCGCGGATAGCCCGCCGAGGCCCCGGAAGAAATGCGGGGGGTTGTGCTCTGTGGGCGGGACGTTGTGGGCGGTGAGGAAGCGGTCGAGGATGGTGATGGGGACTTTGAAGCCGCGGAGGAGTGTGGTGAGGCCCATTTTTTGGGGGGGTGAGGTGGGTTGGGTTGGGGTTTTGGGGTTTGGGTTGTGTTGGCGTTGGTGGTGTTGGTGATGGTTGGAGGAGGGATGGGTTGAGTCTCGCTTGGCTTACCCCTATTGGCTATTGGCGGGTAAGCTGAAGTTGCACGGGTGAGAGTGCTGTATTTTCTACCGATGCATAGCATGCCTCTTGGCTGCATGTCATCAATCGAATCTCGCTCTTTGGAAACGCGGAATCGTGCTTGGAGCCAAGTCCGGCTCGGTCCCGTCCCGTGTGACCCTACATCGTGAATGGACAAAGCCGGACAAACTTCTTGCCCTGCCACCCAGGACGCGCGGTTCTGGCTACCGGATTGGCCCCATCGACAACATACTCTGGTTGTGGCGTGCAGCACAACATAAGGATCGCTCGTCCGGTGCCTCCAACCTACTTATATACTGTGTAAGCAAATGAGGCCGCCGAGATGTGAGACGTCTAGGGCGTCTTTGTCTCGGTGCTCTCATTTGGAGTATTGGCTCCAAACGCAGTGTACCGCCTCCCGAGGCTGTATCATAAATTCCCCCAGAGCCCACCTTCATCGTGCCACGACCTCTCTGTATCTCCATGCTCTGTTCTACCCGGGGCCAGCAACACAAACCAACTCCACCGTGAAGTCGAGTACCCAACACCAACATGATTCAACGTCACACATACCACCGGGCAGCAACCCTGCTAGCCTTCTCGTGGCTGAGTACGTCAACTCACATTTCCCGCCCCCTTACCCCAAGCACCAAGTGTAACCACGGACATACCCTGCCCAGCACCACTAACCAACCCCAGTCCTCACGGTATCCGCCCGTGTCGGCGGCGGCAGCTCCGACACCACGACCAACACGGACGCCGCCAGCTACAACCCCAGCTACAACCCCAGCTACAGCCCATACAACCCCTACAACCCCAACAGCGGCAACCCCGGCGCCGGTGCGGGTGGATTCAACCCCGGCTTCGACATCACCCAAATGATGGACTACCGGCGCATCCACGGCATCCTAGCCGCCACCGCCATGGTGGTGCTGTTCCCCGTGGGCTCGATCATTGTGCGGGTCGTGCCGGGCCGGTTCGCCGTGTGGGTGCACGCGGGCTTTCAGATGCTCGCGTGGGCGGTGTATGTGGCGGCGGTGGGGATGGGGATTTATTTGGTTAGTTTGGTGGGGGATCGGTTGCCTGGGGGTGGGTTTGTAAGTTTTGATTTTCTTTTCTTTTTTTGTGCTTTTGGGGTTGAGTTTGTTGGTTTGTTGGGTGGGTTGTGGAGTGATGGTCACTTTGGTGCTGGTGGTGAGTGTGCTGACTGATTTGGTGATGTTAGTTCGAGAACCCGGACACGAGGTATCACCCCATTATTGGCCTGGTCTTGCTGGTGCTGTTGATTGTCCAGCCGGTTGTTGGCTTCATCCACCATAGGGTGTTCAAGAAGGTGCAGAAGCGGCAGGTGTGGTCGTACGTGCATTTGACTCTTGGGCGTGTTGGCATCAGCCTGGGCATCATCAACGGCGGCTTGGGGCTGTATCTTTCGGGCGCCTCGGCCTACCACAAGAGGGTGTACGGCATCGTGGCCGGTGTCATGTGGGCCTTGTGGATGGGCGTCGCCGTTTGGAGTGAGGTGAGAAGACTGAGGAAGAATCGGAAGGGAACGGAGACGGTCGTGTCTAAGGGTCCTCCCGCTGAAAGTGCAAGGGTGAGCCAAGAGTAAAAGCATGTTGGGCCTCGTTGATCTCGGGCTACCTCGTGTTTCGGTGAATCTTGAGCTCCTAGCAATGAATACGTACCTGTTCACTTTTTGACCTTCGACCGAGATTGGAGTACAGAAGGGCGGGGCAACGAAGCAAAAGTTGTGGGTATGCTCCTATAGGCCTGCGTGCAACAATGTGCTCGCGCAATCGATAATCTAGGATTCTCCTTTCTCCCCCTGGACCCCGAGTCAGATCCGGGCCCAACCGGCCCACTCTACCGAGACAACGTCATATTGCGCAGGCCCTCATTATCCCAACTCGACGTTGTCTCTTGCAGACGTAGGTGGGAGAGTAACTCATGGTTTCTCCTCTGTTGTGTCCTCCGAGGATGAAATGTAGGTTCCGGGCAAGGATCCAATCACTCCATAATCCCGCCAACCCGGTTTTGTGTCCTGTCCTGAAGGTTGTCGAATGCAGATCATGCCTAGTAATTATCCCGTATTAGTCAACCATGCGGCTCTGAATGTCGAGACTGAAGTCTCCATACACTACGAGGTATTCTGGTGTGGAAACGGAGAAACGTCGGATTGGTGGGGAATTGTGGTGGTTCTTGGGCACCGAAGACGCCAGAGAGGTTTCCTGGTCCCCAACTGCCCGAACCGATGTGGACCAACGCCGGAGATAACTGCGGCCATGGTCTCGGGACATCGGTAGTATAACCTGCATAGGAAGAATGTGGGGAAGACCATGAAACAAACTACGTGGCCTTGGCGTGTCACATCGTTGGAATACCACCATCGCAGATGAGAGGCCCGCTAGGGTGATCATCTTAACCGTACAGGGGGCGTTCGGCAGTCTTCGTAGCGTTCCTTGACCGTTTACCACCTGACCCTCCAGGGGGGAGGCGGAGGGAGGCTGCCGAATGTGACTGAATTTGGAGATTCTCCGTCGGAGGAAAGCCAAATGATGCAGTTTCGCGTGGAATTGCATTCGTCCCGACGCCGAGGGTGTGGAAAGCGTGACGACATCATAGCGAGACTCTGTTCATAAAACCTGGGACGTCCGGCTTCATCGTGAACACTGAAGACTTCCAGGTTGCTTCGTATCCAGTGACCCAACTCGCCAGACCTCACCACTTCCGGCACCACCCCCATTCAGCCAGCTTTCCTCGGCCGAGATCTCCCTTTGATTATCTCAACACCCACTCCCTCAACATGAAGCTTCTCGCAGCCGCCTCGCTTTTGGCGTTGGCCACGGCCTCGCCGACTCCTACTCAGCCCCAGGCTGGAACGCCCCGGATGGCAAAGAGGGCGGACGTCTCAGAGGCGGCCAACCTGGGATATGCGACGCTCAACGGAGGGTAAGTTTGTCGGTTGTATGGGACACACAGACACCTTGCTCTAATGCGTTCTTGTCGGATAGAACAAAGGGAGGTGCGGGTGGTACCGTGACAACGGTGTCAACCTTGCCTCAGTTCACCGAGGCTGTGAACGAGAAGAACAGCGAACCAGTTGTGGTATTTGTCAAGGGCGTAATCAGTGGTGCCGCAAAGGTGCGGGTTGGCAGCAACAAGAGCATCATTGGTTTGCCTGGATCAGGTAAGCAGCAAGCTTGGCTATTATCCCCCGGGATCAGAACTTGGTGATAGACGTGAACTTACGACCGTTTAGGCTTCAAGGGTGTTGGCCTCCACTTCAGGAAGCAGAGCAACCTTATCGTGCGCAACATTGTCTCTTCGTTCGTTGAGGCTGACCAGGGTGATGCACTCAAAATCGAGGTATATACTCGAGTTCGTCCTTAGCTGGTTCCAGGTACCTAATGTTGTGACTGTGTTAGGAAAGCACCAACGTCTGGGTCGACCACTGCGAGTTCTATTCCGCCCTTGTTGCCGACAAGGACTTTTATGACGGGTTGGTGGACTCGTCGCATGGTTCCGACTTCATCACCATTTCCCAGTGAGTTTGCCAATGTTATCCCCTTACCATAGGCCCCGGGACTGATTTCTTCCAGCACTTATTTCCACGACCATTGGAAGGCTTCCCTCGCCGGGCACAGCGACAGCAACGGTGGCGAGGATACGGGGAAGCTCCACGTCACGTACGCCAACAACCACTGGAAGAATATCAACTCGCGCGGACCGCTGCTCCGGTTCGGCACGGGCCACATCTACAACTCGTACTTTGAAAAGTAAGTCACCGGCGTTGGTATGATATCGAAACGCGACAGGCAAGCTGACACATTGTTCACTTAGCATGAGCACGGCCATCAACACCCGCATGGGCGCCCAGGTGCTGGTTCAGAGCAACGTCTTCAGCAACGTGACTGCTCCCGTTACCAGCCGTGATTCGAAGGAGGTTGGGTAAGTTGGCAGCTCATTCCTCGCGTGGCTGCTCAAGAAATAGATGACTGACGCGGCCTCAGATATGCGACGGTTATCGACACTGACCTCGGTGGTGGCCTGAACGATGCGCCCAAGGGTAACATGGCCACGGACGCGGTCGGATACCAGTACTCGCTTCTTGGCTCGGGAGCGGTCGCCGGGAAGGTCCCAGGCGAGGCTGGTGCTATTCTGACTTTTTGAATCGGGACCTAAAGTGATCGGGTAGAGGTCGATGTGTGGAAAGGTGAAAGAAGGTTGAGTTTCCACTGGAGAAGAGTTGTGAAATTTTGAACTGGCCACCATGTAACTTCCATTATTAAGGGAAGGAACAAGCCGTAGCCACTCGGGCGATGGAACCAACAAACCAAACCTCAGTGCCAATCCCCTCTCCCTTTCGAATCCACTTGACTCTCGGTTCCAACCCTTGGCTTTGCTCATGTTTCACAGCGTCGTCCCACTTTGTGTTTCACACCATTCGCTTCAGCCTCTCAAATTACACGCGCCAACTTGTATTGTCAATCTGAACCTCTGCTCTGCACGTACACGTATCCCGTACCCGTATGATCCCCGATACACTACACACCCGAAGAAAAAAAAAAAAAACATCTCCATCCTACTCTCCCCATCTTCAAGCCCTCAAGCTCATCTTGGTGACCAATCCCTTCTGTCTCGTAAACCACCTGCACAACACCTCCCACTCCCTATTCGGATCCTCCAACTCAATCTCATACCGATTTACCAGCGTCGCCACCACCTTATACACCTCCACCAGCGCCAGATTCCTCCCCGAGCAGACCCGCGAGCCACCGCCAAACGTCAAATCCGCCGCGTTCATCCTCTGCAACCGGGCCTTAAACCCCTCCTCGGACTCCCCCTTCCGCCCTCAACCACCGCTCCGGCCGAAACTCATCCGCATCCTGCCCCCACACCCCCTTATTCCTCCCCACCACGTACGCGTTCATCCCCACCCCGGCCCCCTTCGGCACGTAGCCGCCCCCACCGGGCAGGGTCAGCCCCCCCGCCGGCACCCACCGCTCCAGCGGCATGCCGACGGCCGGGTGCAGGCGCATGGCCTCGCGCACCACCGCCTCGAGGTACGGCAGCTGGCGCGCGGCGGCGTACGGCGCCGGTTTGTCCGTGGCGAAGCCCGCGGCGCGCACCTCGGCGGCTAGGCGGCGGAAGGTGGCCGGGTGGCGCAGGCAGAAGTAGAAGATGGCGCGGATGGTGATGGCCGTGGTGTCGGCGCCGGCGAGCAGGTTGACCAGGAGGTAGCCCATGATGATGCCGTCGTCGACGAGGTCGGGGTGGGTGGACTTGGACTCGAGGAAGTGCTGCAGGTAGTCGGGGGTGGCGGGGTTGAAGTTGGGGTCTTTGCCCTGCATGCGCGTGATGAGCGAGTTGAGCGAGATGCGCGTGATGTTGTCGAGGTTGGGCGGGCCGATCCGCTTGATGGGGTTCTTGTCCAGGAGGTAGTCCGCCCAGGGGATCTGGCCCACCATGCTGAAGTAGTCGGCCGCTTTGTCGGCGATGGTGATGGTCTGGTCGAAGTCGTGCCCGGCGTCCATGTAGCCGAAGCGGCGGGAGAAGGTGGCTGAGCTGATCAGGTCCCAGGCGTCTGTTCACCGGTGTTAGGGGGTCAAAGGTGGTGGGGTAGGGAGGGGTGGTGAAAAAGGGGGTATAGTGACGGGGAGAACATACAGAAGGCGATCCATTCGCCGAGGTCACACGGCTTCTTGGTCTTGACGAAGCGGGTGTCAATGTGCTTCAGCAGGTCGGTGATGACCGAGTCCATGTGGCTCTCGAGGGCGAGCACATGGGCAAGGGAGAAATACTTGGCCACAGGGCGTTTCATGCGGGCGTGCTCGGCGGGGTCAGTCGTGCTGAAGATGTGGAAGGTCTGCTTGCCGTTGACCATGGCCGAGTTGTTCTCGTAGTACTGGGTCTGTTACGTCAAGGCTGGTTAGCTACGGCCCCGGTCTGGTAAAGTTGGCGTTCCTACCTTGAGCCATTTGCCATCTGTGCTGTAGATGGTCTTGATGAGCTCCGGATAGTCGAGGTCGAGCAAGTTGGGCCCGATACGGACAACCGGGCCATATTTGTCGTGAAGCTTCTTGATCCTCTCCTGATAGTTGCCGGAATACACCTGGGCGAGGCGCCAGAAATTGGTATAGCCTAATTCGGTGGTCGGGTGAGCATGTTGATGGCATGGGCAAAGGAATGGGAATTTTTACCTGCAAGGAATGGCCCAGGATATTTCCGGAGAGGCGACGACACCCAGGAGATCGTATACCACGCGACAAGCGTGAGAGGAAGGACAAGGGCTGCGGAGAGCCACGACACGTTGGGGGCGGCTTGCAACGGCAACCCTTGCCGCAGAAAGAGTGACTCCTCAATAGAGGACGGCATGTTCACAACACAAAGGTGACAGTCAGGTGGCGGGCACGGAAGCAAGCCAGACAGAGAGCCCCTGGGCGCCACCAGAAGCCCTTCACCGGGGGAGAGCCGGCGGGTTTAATGCCTTCACAACTCCTCGACCGAGAGCACACCCCCGAATACCAAGGTGTCCATCCTCCCTTCGCGGCTGGGTCCGAACAGGGATGCGCTAATGCAGCCGTTGCAGTTTGGGGACGGGATCGTTCCAACATGTCCACCTAACTAACCTATTTCGCCACCAGGGAGGCGTCCAGACCCTCACCGTCCTCCTTGCGCTGATGCTATTGAAGTTCATGCTGATGAGAATCGGCAGGAGCAATATCAGCTTCTCACAAGGAAGGGGAACAAGAGACAGTGGATGATATTTACCGTGTCCACGCCCGTCGCCCTGTGATAATTTCCTTTGTGGCGAGGGCGAACAGGGCTCGTTGACGCCACTTCCCGAGCTGGCCGGGTCCAGAACCCGAGGGAACGGGAAAAGCAACGCGGCGGCTAGTACGGCAGCAAAGCATGTGAGGTGAAGAGATTGCGGTCTAGCCCACCCCGCCCTTACCCCCGAGTCGCTCCGCTGGTGTCTCGGGGACGTGTCCTTCTCCCCCCGCCGGGGAACACGGCCACGATATGACAAGCAACAATTGTCGCCCGAGCTAGCGGCGCTATTGCCGTGTTCATCGACCGTAGCATCGTCAGGCGAGAGAATCATTGGGCTATCCAGCACAGCGTCGGCTTATACCCCGCAGATCACTTCCTTCTGTTCTCGAACGGGACAACCACGCATGAACCCATGCGTCGGAGCAACGGTGGGAGGATTTTCAGGGTCCAAATTTCCAGCGAGGTTGCGGCTGGACTCCGCACACAACTCACCATGTCTCACATGATCACAGGAGGCTGAGAGGGGGCGGTTTCGTGGAAATGAGAAATGGACGGAAGGAGGCATTGCAGCCGGGGGTGGGGCAAAGCCGTTGCCGGGAAAGAAATCCAAGTCACGGATCCGGCGATGGTTGGGCCCTTGTCCGGCAACAACGATCTCGGCATGCAAGAGGATTGATGGGGACTCTCTGGCGTTGGGTGGCCCGACGAGCCTGGGAACGGCTCCAACCATGGAACTTCCCAAGAAACCAAGAAACCCAGAAACCAAGAAACACCAAGCTGCCAAGAAACTAACGATTCCTGACGGGCCGGGGCGTCAACCCCTGGTTCCGCGAGAGCTCCCCGTCTGTTGCATGACACGGTTTTGTCGCATGGCGCTAATGGTATGTACATACAATTGCAAGGGATGGGATTTATGCTGCCACGGGCAGGTGGGTCAACGCTGTTTTCATTATCAAAAACTTCTGGGAGAGATGATAGAAACCTGGCCCAGCGTGAAATCCCTCCCCAGAATCCTTGAATGCCCAGTTACGTGATTGCGACGTTTGGCCGGCGGCACGTGGGGGGATCGGATGGACTCGGTGGAGATTTATCACTGATACGGTGCTGAGATTGGACTCATTGGAGTGCGTTGCCCCTGGCCCTGGAGAATGCAACACGTCAGTGACAATCGAAAGCGCGCACGGGGTTGTCGCTGGCGTCCATACCTCCCACGACAACTGCGAGTTGAGGAAATGCAGCATGGCGTACGTATCATCCTCCTCTTCACCGAGTGCCACCGACGGTCCCTTTCGCAAGTAGAAAGGGAACTCGAAATATTCCGGGTAGAAGCCGGCGTATTCCCAGTCCACGATGGCTGCGATCTTGAGGGTAGTCGGGTTGACGATGATGTTGTGCTGCGAGCAGTCGTTGTGGCAAAACACATACTCGGCATGGTCAGATGGGCGGAGTTGGCTCCAGTCATCCCTCTCGGTCTCGCACAGTACCCGGTAGGGGGGGATCACGATTCCAGATGGCCCTCCCATGCGGTTCGACTTGAGCGTCTTGAGCCGGGCCAGGTGGTTTTTCAGCTCGACGATGACCACGTCCTTCTGGTGCTCTGGTAGGTCGGCCATACTCACGCCTTCGATGTACTCGGTGATGAGGTAATACGCGTCGTCGTCTTCGAAGTCGCAAAATAGGAGGGGGACAGGGATCTCGGTGTGCCGGTTTATGAAACGTAGCGTGTCGGCCTCATTCTTGAGCGATTCTTTCCGTAACCGGGGGATGTGGATCCCTTGGGGGCCATGCAGAAACTCGCGGGGACGGAGACAACGCTTGATGAAGGCGTTGCCGCGACGATAGTATTTTCTGTCGGTGCTGGTAGCGAAACATCCCTCCTCCGGAACTCAAGCTGAGTTGCGGTACCAGTGGTGGTTGTGGCTTCGGGGCAGCCATGCTGCCTGGCGTTCGCGGGGAATTAACAGCGGTTGGAAATGTCATATGATATCGAACGAGCGCTGAGGACGTTCCTGGCGCGTGCCAACTGATGGAGCGACGGTTATTTCCATGGC
>NT_165979.1:2015415-2029402 GCF_000143365.1 Chaetomium globosum CBS 148.51
GCACAGGACCCGTTCCGAGTCGTCCCTCGAGTGGCAGTGGGTGTAATGCTCCCGCGAGGAAGGCTTGGCTGAACTGAAAAGCACAACAGCCAGTTTGGGGGTTAGGCAGTCAGCACGCAATGACGGAGTGGCGTGAAGAGGCGACTTGGCTTGACACCAGCTCAGCCCACATTGCCGCGGCCGTCAAGAAGTCGAATCAATGCTTGAATAAAAAAAGGGAATGGGAAGAAGAGAAAAAGCGAGAGCTGGTATTTTTAGCCGGACTCAAGCCGGGCCGGTTATTGTTTTTCTTAGCGAAACCAAAGAGACTGAACTCAGCAGGTCGCCCTCTTACTGGGCTGCAGACAAATATCTCTGCATGGTCCACAGGTCCAACCGCTGCGAGTGCGAGTTTGGGAAGGAACGGGACGGCAGAGCACACCCGTGTTCGCAGGTCGCCTTGAGGCCAGTCAGAATGTCAGATACCGCTGGGGATCATTAAAGACACGGCTGGCCACGTTTCCTCCAGCGGCTGGGGAGCCTGAGTTCTTTCCACAGGCTGAGCCCACAGGAGAGTGAGGAGACTGTGGAACTATTCCCGAAAACTGCCCCACCGGAACTTCCTGCAACCCAGTCGCAGTGTTACAGCAAACAGGAACTATCGTGGTTGAACGTCGCTCCCGGAGCTGGAAGGAGCGGGGGCGGGGTCGTCGCCTACCAATGGCGGCATCGTTGCCTGGTCTTCGATTTGGCCGTTTTTTCCCACCTTCTATTTTTCATTGGCCTTTTGTTTCCTTATCTTGGGGGTTCCCGGGATATGCGCGAAAAAAAAAAAGACACCACCTGGAACTTATGTGGTCTTCCTTCCTCAGGAATGTCTTCCCTCCTCAGGAGTGAAAATCCGTCCGGATTATGTTTGGTTTCGGACAACTTCCTCCCCAGCCCCAGCTCAGTTTGCTTTTCGAAAACTCGACAACTAATAGGGTCTCGCTACGATTGGTAGTGTAGATCCACAGACGACACCAAGACCTTCCAAAAATGGAGCCTTGCAACACTTGTGCAATCGTTTACTGGCCGCCTTCACACAACCCCATGTTACACTATCCTTGGATCGTCCGGTTAGCTGCATAACTATCCGGCAAGAACCCCCCTGTTTGCCGAATCAACCATGCTGGTCTCGTCCAACGGCGGAGCCGGCAACGGTTCCCGGGGACCGTGCCGGCGGTGGATTCAGGTTCTGGACCCGCTTCGACATGGGGCGCAACGGCGACTTCCAGCATTGGGAAAGCAACGCGTCTCTCTTCATCACTGGATCGGCCCCGTCTCTTGCTTTTTGTGGCTGGAGCGCCCTGAAAGCAGAATTGCGTGTTCCCTGACAATATGAACCCCTTGACTGGGGGCGTATGTGTCACTTTGAGTTCGAGCCTGGCGAAGGCCCGGCAACCTGGATGAGGCGCCGCCTCTGTCTCGGTTCCCGATCCAAAAATGCAGCTGATCTGAGATAGAAGTCAGTCGCAGAGCTTGCAGCTTGTGCTTCTTCGAATTCGAGTTCGAACTGGGCGTGCATATCGCTCGACGAATATGCGTGGCTTGGGATACTGGGATACTTCTCTTCGACTTCATCGGATAGGGCAGCTTGTGGTATAAGGAGCCGGGACTCCAGGACAAGCAAAGTCCCCCTTTCTGGACTGTGTTTCTTCTAGCTCGGTAACCCACCTCGGCGCATCGGCACTCGTTCGTCTTACCACCCGCCGTTCCCGTTCCCGTTTTCGTTCCCTTTCAAGTTCCCGTCGTCAACAACAGCCGCCGAGATGGCTATGGGAGGTCAGGGTCCTTGGGCCGTTGCAGTCATGTGGGTTGTCACGGTCGTGGCCTTCGTCTTCGTTATCCTCCGCGCCTACACACGGATCAAAGTGGTGCAGAGTTACGGCGTCGACGACCACGTTTACAACTTTGCATTCGTAAGTCTTGGGCCCCACGGTCCACGGATCCACGGTAGAGACAAGTGTTGACTCTTGCTTCCTTTCCAGCTCCTCCTTGTGTGCTACACCGCGGCAACTACGGTCTCGGCTCACTATGGGTTCGGGCAAAGGGTCGCCGACATAGGGGACCTGGACGACCTTGCCAATACCATTCTTTTTGAGGCTATCGGGCAAACATTTGCCGTTGTCGGCATGGCCGTGGCAAAGTGGTCGCTGGGTCTTTTCTTGTTGCGGTTGGTTACGAAGCCATGGCACAAGGTAGCCATTTGGATCACCATGGCCAGTCTGATGGCGGCTTCCATCTCGGTCTGCTTTGTGTTCTGGTTGCAATGCACGCCGCCAGCCTACCTATACGACCGGCGCATTCCAGGTGGTTTCTGCCATATCAACACGACCCCTGTCTCGTTTACTTTGTGCAGTAAGTTACCTCCTCATGCTCGGGCTTTTCCCTTCGGAAAGCCGCATTGCTGACTGCAATCGACCACCAGTCCTCTGCGTTATAGCCGATTTCTTTTTCGCATTATTCCCCTGGCTGTTTCTCTGGCAGCTGCAGATGAACCAACGCGAAAAGATGGTCATCGCAATAAGTCTGAGCTTGGGTCTGTTGTAGGTCTCCCCAAGTATTCCGCCTTTCTCATTCTCGTTCTAATCCAGTGATACCTGTAGCGCCGGGGCATGCGGCATCAAGCGCACCGTCGAAGTCCCCAGTCTCTCCAGCGCCGACTATCCCTGTAAGCACCCACTACCTCCCTCCTGCCGTTGCAGGCTCAACGATCCTCTTCTAACGCTAGGCCACAAAACAGACGATACAGTCGGCCTCATCGTCTGGTCGGCCGCCGAGATCGCCGTCACCATGATCTGCATCGGAATCCCCATCTGCCGGCCGCTCTACAAGCAGTGGCTCGACCGCGTCCTCAGCTACGGATCAGGCATCGGGTCGGGCGGGTACCAGAAACAAAAGGGACAGGGTCAAAGCGGTGAGATCAATTCCCATCGCGGGTTCGGCCTTCGCACTTTTGGCGGCAGCACCATGCCGGGGAGGGCGCACCGCAGCGCCGAGCCGAACGCGGCCCCCGACAGCTCGAGCGATATTGCATCGGACACGGATAGCAAAGACGGTGCGGGCGGGGCGGGGGCCGTTGGCTCGTCGGGTCAGACACACAAGAGGGGCCCGCCGGGAGACAACCTGGGCGCGGGAGCTCCGTTCCATGAGGCTACGGTTGTCGGCGGGCTGGAGTGGAACGGGAGCGAGGAGGAGATTCTGGGGGCGGATTCGAGGGGGGGGGGGCGGCATGAGCGATGTCGAGTCAGGGAAGGGGCATAGCCAGAGGCATGGGCCCAAGAAGCAGAGCATCCAGGTGACGGAGCAGTGGAGCGTGGACAGGTCATAATGGGGATTGGTGCCGTTAATAATGGTCGGGGAGAGGGTGGGTTGTTTGGTTTCATGGGGGTACAAGATAGGCATGGGCTTCAAGGATAGAAAGGGCCGAGGTTGTAAAACTGGATAGGTGGTTACCGGGAGTGACCCAGGAAAGGGAAGGAGTGGCCCGGATGGGGATGGACAGTGTGTGGCGCCGTTGACACGGCGAACGCGGAAATCTGCGCAGGTCCTTTCGTGGCCTTAGCTCAAAATCCTCGAATGAACATAATTTTACGTCGCTCGTTGCATTCTCCATGCTGTTGCAATGTTGATATAAAATGCCAAGTGCGCTGGTAACATGATATTATATCGTATTGGCCCCGGACTTCTGCAATAGGCCGGGGGAGGGAAGCAAGCGTACTTCGAATTGCGCGTCACGTCCAGTGCGTTCGCAGTTCGCGGCGAGGGCCTAGTACTTTTGTTACCTAAGCTAGGTACCGTAGTTGCCTGTTTCATACCAGTCTTTGACGTTCAGTTTTTGGTGGGTTTTGATCGACAAAATGTAGCCTTGGTTCACCGTCAACCCCATCGCCAACCAGACCGGGGAAGGAGACCGGGGAAGGAGACCGGAGCTTCAGAGTTCACCGTACCACGCGTGGTGAGCTTCAGAGGAAACAGAAGAAACAGGTATGAATGAAACCGGGAGGAGGTGCAGTATAGCAAGGCAGTTGCGGGTGATCCATCCCCTCCGCACAGACAGAGAGTTCCATCAACTTCCATCGACCCAATTCGAAGCAGGCGCCCATGCCTCACAACCTTCATTCCCTACCTGAGCAGGTACCTAGGCCTAGAGAGCATCCATTCAGTAACGTGACTCCCGCGTGATTCTGAGCGTCCTGAACAGGCACACCTTCCGCCTGACCTACTTTTTTTTCTCCAGCTCTCCAAGTTGCAGCGCGTCACCTTCAACTCAAACATCATTTTCACCAACACAGTGCTTTCTGTTCTACCCTCTCGCGCATCCATCTTTACCTCGACTTCCCACCCGCCCGAGTAACTTTTACAATGAGAAGAGGAAGAACCTTCACGCAGGCACTCGTAATGCTGTGCTCCGTCCTGACTCCGACGTTTCTGATCACTGCCACGACCATGCTCGGCCCCAAATTTGTCTGGCCTTTTGTCTCGGCAGCAACCCGGGCTGTCTTAATCGTCCAAACAACCCTTGCCGTACTCACCAGTCTCTACTTCGCCTTCACAATGGCACCGGCCCTCTATCACAGGTCGCGCCGCCTCTTGTGCCGTCTCGGGTCCCGCATTAGGTCCTCGCTGGTTTCGTTGATGCTTGCTCGCCGCGTTCAATCTTGGCCGTGTTTGGTGACACTTTTCCGCTTCTACGCTTCCGTTGTTGGATACTCCTCCGCGGAGTCATGGGATCCTCAACTCTGTGTTAGTCCCACGAGCGTCGGATCTACCGAAGGGGGTGCTCCCTTCACCATCCTCGGCCGCCCGGGTTCGTCAGTGCGGACGATGCGACTGTACCGCAACAGTGGAAGAGTTAGATACATTCGTGGGCTTGTCGTCGTTTTTTCCGACGGAACCGAGATGCAAGCCGGCGTCCGCAAGGACGAGTTTTCCGAGTTCACCTTATCCGACGACGAACTAATCACCGGCATGACATTGTGGGCTTACTATCCCTCATCTAAGACGTTCTTCTCTTTTTGGCGGAAGGCCACCGACGCCTCCGCCGTACGCGTCGGCCGAATCAGCATCACCACCAGCCAACGCTCCTGGGGTTACGGGATGGACGGCACAGCCAGGCTCTCCAGCAAGGAGGTAAACGTGGGCTCTGGCCTTCTGGTTGGGTTCAAGGGGAGGGCAGGGAACGATAATATGGACCAGATCGGCCCGATCTTTCTCAAGCCGTTGTCGACTTCTGTCGTCGAAAATATCGTTTTCGAACAAACCCCCGACCCCGACGGTCTCCGATTGACAACTCTGAGAGAGGGCAGCGCGGTCTGGAACGGAACCGACTACACTTGGAACTTTTCGGGCATCGATATCCGCGACGCGTCAACAACCTTTTCGGCCGGATTCAACAGCGCCTTCTCGGTATCGCCGACGTTCACGGCATCGCTCCCCCGCGTCCTCGACACGGGATTTGGCGCCACTTGGGGCCAGGGGACCACGCAAAACTATGACCAGCATTCGGGAAGCGCGACCCAGTTGAGTTGGAGTACCACCATTGCCATGAGCGCCGATAACCCCGCCGTCTCCTGCTTGGCCATGGTATGGGAAGGGCGTGTCAACCTCCGCTGGTCCGGCGTCCAGACAGTCATGGCGGATGGCGTAACAGCTTCTTTCCCAACGTCGGGTATGCTTAGTCACGTAACTTACGGCAAGGATTGAGACGGTGTGTGGCCCCATGACCCCACCACCACGGCTGACATCCGGATCGCCAGCATCATTGAAATCAGTGCCATCGTTGACATCGTTACCATCGTTGACATCGTCGGCCTCGTTGGCCTCGTTGTCGTCGTGTTCGTCGTGGGTAGCCCCGCCCACGCCCTGACGGAGAGGAGGGGGACGACTTGGCGACTTCGTCACGAGGGCGTATCTGATATTGTCTGGGGGTTGGATTGTCGGTGGTTCAGTTGGCGGTATTAGATGGCCACCTTATCGACTATACATACAAAGATTTACTGTCGAGTTCTCTGTCGAGACTCCCGGTTGTATATAGTTTTTCACGCACTGCCACTCGAGTCTGGACTCGTGGCTGACTAGAGACGAACTACAGTAATACTTAATTATAATTAGTTCATCGGAGTTCTCTCCAGTCCCACAGATTTGGCTTGCTCACTTCGCTTTCACAATGGCCGCCAATATTCATCCAAGATACCTTGCACTTCGCAGAGTTCATCCATCACCAGCTCGCTCATAGTTATGGAACACGGCTGGACATTGAGTAGCCTTCCTCTCCCCAGGACAATCCCGAGGACCGGGCATGGTTGGCTATGAGCACGCGGCAATTCTACAGGGACAGCAAAGTAGAAAGCCATAGCCAAGTGGGGATTAGAGATCCCCCTCATGTTTGTAAATCTTGGAGAGGGCCATTATGTTGCCAAGTGTCCATCTGATGCCGCCCTCCGCTTCCACTGCCGCCCCCAGTGTCATTCTCCGGGGCGAGCTTGCAGCCGTAACCGGCAAGAGGTTTCAAAAATGCCCACAGCACTTGGGTTTTGTTGTTATCCTTTGTAGGCTCCCACTCTGCCACTGTTCTTACATTCCGTAGTGCGGAAGAGGGGCCGAATTGCAATCTTCTCCGATTTCCACCCAGAAGAAACAGTTCTCGGGCACGTATGGCCTGGTGCGCCAATCTGAAAGGTGATTTGATAGAGTTCCCGAGAGTATCGCTGCTAACTGGAAGCAAACACCAACCACTCCTCCACCACAACATCTCCCTTACTTTAACCAATACCCCTTAACAAACTCCACCCCCTCCGCCACCCACTCATCCCCCAACGAACTCCCCGCATCAAACCCATGATCCCCCTCCCGCACCGTATACTTCACCACCGCCCCGGGCCTCTCCCTCCTCACCCTCTCCACCAATTCATCCGCGGCCCCCTTCGCCACCAACCCATCCTCCGTCCCCTGAATGACCCACATCGCCGGCGGCACCTGCTCCGCCTTGCCCAACGCATACCCCAGCGTCAACCTCCCCTTTCCATCCTCCCCAAACAACCGCCTCATCAGCCCATTCCGCATCGCCGCCATCGTCACCTCCGCGAAACCCGGCCACGCCGTCGACACCCTCACCACCCCCGCCTCCAACCCGCTCACATACCCCTCCACCACCTTATCCAACCCCGCATCCGGCTCCGCCGGCCGCGGATTAAACGCCGCCAAATCAGGAAAAATCCCCGGATACTGCGCGATCACCGCCCTCAACCGCGCCGCCTGATTCATCTGCAGCGCGGACTGCAGGGCCAGGTAGCCGCCGGCGCTTTCGCCCACGGCCGCGAGGCGGGTTAGGTCGGCGGTGAGGTGCGGCCAGTGGGTGATCAGGGTGGCGGGGAGGTGGGCGCTGTGCACCCAGGCCCAGAAGTCGGCGATGTCGTCGAGGATGTGCACCGCGGGGGTTTCGGGCGCGAGCCGGTAGTGCGGGGAGAGGAAGATGGTGCGGGTGGAGTGGGCGAGGTCGCGGACCCTGGTTTGGGTTAGGTTTGGGGGTTGTTTGGAGTGGGTGGGGGGATTTGAGAGAGAGAGAGAGATTCAAGAGGTAGTTGAGGCCCGCTGAGATTTGACATGAATTGAGGTTAAAGGAGAGTAGAACGAAAACCAGTCTACGAGGAAGAGGAGGTCGAGAGCGGCGCCTGTTATTAGGCCGCCGCCGTGAAAGTGAACCAGGACCGGCGCGGCGGTGGCCTCGGTGAGAGAAGAGATTGTCTTGGGGACGAAGATGGCGGTTTGGAGGGACACGTTGTTGACCGTCTTGTAGGTGACATCGACGCGGTCAAACCTGGTTTGGAGGTCGGCAGCCACCTTTGCGCGGATTTCAGGGTAGTCGGCCATGTTGACGTTGAGGATGAGTGAGCGGGGTTGAAGGGTGTGGCCGTGATATGGATGTAAGCTGCGGGGAGTGGATTATACCAGCGCTGGGCGAGAACTGTTATTGTTCGTTAGCAATAAGCGAACATCCATCTCCATAGGCGTAAGGCTCATATTTGAACTCACGTTTGGTAGTTGATTCCGCGATGATTAACGACAAACACACCTTGATTATCAATCCTCGGGAGACGGGATGGCGTTTGTCTCCTCGGACTCTTTTCTAGAGCGGAATGCAACATTGTCCGCGTTCCCATTGGCTCTTTTGTGTTCTTGATCGGTGACATTCCACTCAGGGCTGACGAACAATTACCTATCAACTTGTCAGCTATTAGCCATCGCCTTGGGTTCAAATGTCAATGCCTGCCGAAGAGAAGTACTTGCATGTACATGTAGTATAGGTGCCTCGACGAATCTCCAAGATGATCATATCATGTCTTTGCGTCGTGTTCCGGCCCTGCAGCTTCGGCAACATGAAGCCGGTGACCACCCTCGGGTTTGAAGTCTTACTGCGGGCAGCGATCATGTCGCAAATCCCAAAACGGGAGCCGGTTCTGTTAAGGGAGATATCGCACTTGGTAGTATGTACATATAATGCCGCCTCCTGCAACGAATTCTTAACCACCACACTCGCTTCCCCTTACTCTCCCTTCTCTGGCTATTGATGTATCATGGTTGGTGGTTAGTTGGCAGTGAGGTGAACTGACTTGTCTCAGATCATTATGATGGCTTGGTAGGGATGTTTCAGCTTACACCCGAGAATAACAGTGGCTGATTGGAAAGGTCATGACTCGTTCAAAGACAGGGGTTTGACCAGTCCGCTGGCAAATGGCTTGCACGCCATTTCTTGCCAAGATATGCGGCGTGATCCTCCTCGGCATCTTCCTCCCCGGCATCCAGCCGGGCTTGCATTCGCTTAACCCCTGAATCAGCCCCTTCCATGTCAATCTAAGTCTACGTCAGGCTTTCACCGGACGGGTCTCGTCATGCTAGTCGAAGCGTGGAAGGGAAGATGAAGATACCAGGAGTGAGCATCGCCATCTTGCAGCCGGCCACATAGGTAGCCACCCTGCCCTTTCTCTCGACTCGCGGTATCACAAGGATTGTCATTATAGTCCTGCATGCCAGTACTCCCACACATAATCAGGTCAGGACAGTCAAGTGATTTGCGATTTACATATGGCAACCTATTACCCCGTGCCCATTGACAGCATCCCCGAGTCCAGTCCTCCATCAATACTGGCCCCGACACACCCTCGCTCAGTTCCCCCCAATGACGTCCTTCAGAGCGCCCAACAACGCGCCAGGCTGGCTGAGGAAGCCGCAGTGGCCGGTCTCGATGGTAGCCTGGCGCGGGTCGGGCCCGGCCGCCAGCTGCTGGGCCATGCCTTGCTGGAGGTCGTACGGGAGCGCGTTGTCGATGGTCTGGAAGATGTAGGCGCCCGGGATCCCGTTGTTCCAGGGCTCGAACTGGGACGGGGCCGCGAACAGGGCCGCCGAGGTCCAGGTCGTTTGCTGCGCCCAGTACGTCGCCTCCTGGGGCGGCAGGTCGTTGAAGCCGACCTCGGGCATCATGTCGGGGTTGCCGATGACGCGGTCGTCCTGCGGTTTTGTTTAGCAAACATTTCTGACAGCTGGGTGTGTCGTGCACTTACTTGAACAATCATCCACGGCAGGGGGGTTCCGCCGAGCATGCCCAGCAAGCTCTGGTCCTTGGGGAGCATAAAGGCGGAGAGGTAGACGATGCGGACGACACCGCCGACCTTACCGGCGGCCTGACGGGCAGCCACATCATAACCTTCAACGGCGTTGCTGCCGACGACGCCGCCGGACGAGTGGCAGAGCAGGATGATCTGCTTGCCCTGGTCGGCGAGCCCGGCGAGGACCTGCTGGACGGCGGCAACGTCTTCAGGCAGTCCAGTCAGGGGCAGGTCGGTGCCGCCCACGCTGGGGAGGGGGACGTGGTGCGACTCATGGTTGGCCTGGGCGAGTACGGACCGGAACTCGTCCCACGCGGAAGGGAGTTGCCAAGAGCCGGGGACGATGACGATCGTGGGCTTGGTGGCGGCGGCCATGGCGGAGGCGAATAGGATGCCCAGGATGAAGACTTGGAGGAGGCGGGTGAGTTGCTGCATTTTTGGTTCTTTAGTCACCCCCTTATTATGTATATCCGAGCACTTGGGACCTGCAGCTGTAGTCCGAGCAGCTGGTGTTACAATGCAGATCACCGAAGGATTGGAAAGCCTGAGAGAGTTGCAGATACCGCGGGATCGGCGAGCCTTTGGCAGCGTTGTCGACCTTTAACTATCTTGGCTAACGGCGACAAACGCCCCTTTCGAGGGAGACGTAACACACGAACTCCCCCGCTCAGGACCCCTCAGGTGGGCATAATGGCTTATCGCCATCTCGCTGTTGAGGGGGGATACTATTGGAAACCCTGTGGAGCTGGTACTCACTTAGCTCCATGCGGGCCCTTGCTAGCTCTTGTTCCGGGGTCCGCGGCAATTTGTTGAATGGGGCGAGCTCGGGGCTAGCCGTAACCTGCCCCTGGTAACTCCTGCGCGACCACGTTCGATTAGTGGCTGAAGAAAACGTGGTGTGGGCGGTGTGGAGTTAACCCACGACGCCATGAACACCCAGTTTCGCTCTTCGCCCTTGTGGGAAGCGAACGCCGGTGGTTTGGAGCCGGAGGGTTTTGGATGCCTGCACTGCCGATCCTTCCCCACGAAAGGCAATTCCTCTTTACCGCTCTGGGGAATGTCATCCGGGCCTCGCCAGTAGACAGAAAAACTGCGATGTTGGGAAGACAGACACGAGGGTAAAAACTGGCTCAAGAGTTTGCAAAAGCAATGGTGGTGCACGACATCTTGCGCACCAGTTGCCTATCTTGAAGCCTCGCCAAGGGGCTAAGATCCCAAGACAAAGGCATATCGCGTGCCCTTCCAACGACGATCGATCCGAGATTCGCGTCCCAGGCTGCCGGGTTGCTGCAGAGTCCAGACTTTATAGCGGCAGATGTCGCCCTTGGAAGCATGGGTGACTGCTCCATCCGTCCCCATCTCCCAGCTTGGCTTTTGTGCTGCTCTGTGACAACCTCAGAGTGACATAGAGACGGGACTCGTGGATCCAAGCCGAGGGCATCCCTAGAGGACAGCCGACAATGACATTGCCGGCAAAACCGACACCGGTGGTGTATCCGGTCAACGACACTTCCCGGTCCGAAGCCGAACGCGCGTACCTGCAGCTATTGATGGACTTCGCCGCCAAACAGGACCTGACAGAGGACTCGAGGGGCTACGTTCGGGATGTCACGATAGCCTTCACCGTCTTCGCGGGCGTCTTCGTGGCGTTACGCTTTCTCGCCCGCTATCGACAGTCCGCCCGGATCCTGATAGACGACTGGATGATGGTGGCTGCTTTCGTGGTGCTGATCGGAAACATGATCATGAACCTGGAGCTCATCAAGATGGGGTTGGGACTCCATTCAGGCGCCTTGACCCTTCCGCAACTGCAGAAGTTGAACGAGGTATGCACGCGCAGCACCATTTCCCGATATCCATTACCGCCAGTGGATACTGACGGTCTTGTAGACCCTCGTCGGCGCCGAAATCATCTACGTCACCGGCGTCAATCTGTACAAGATCTCGTTGCTGTTCTTTTACTTCCGCGTCTTCCCCATCCGCTCCGTTCGGCTGGGCGGCTACATCTGCGGCGGCATCTCGACGGCCTGGAACATTGCTTGCATCCTAGCCGCCACCTGGCAATGCACGCCGCGCCAGAGGCTGTGGATGCCATGGCTCGAGGGCACCTGCATCGACCTGTTCCTCACGCAGCTGTGCATCTCAGTCCCGAGCATCCTCTGCGACATCGCCATCCTCTGCCTCCCTCTACCCCACGTGCTGCGGCTCAAGACCAACATCCTGCAAAAAGCGCTGCTCGTGTTTGTCTTCTCCCTTGGAAGTTACGTCGTCTTCACCAGCATTTACCGCTTCCGCGTGTACCTGGACTACACGACCGACGACGTGCCATGGTCGCTAGCCGACCCCTGCGCCTGGAACATTATCGAGATCAGCAGCGGCATCGTATCAGCATGCCTGCCCACACTGGTAAGCATTTTCCTCCCCACCCCCTTTTCCAGTCCCTTCCCCCCACCCCCTTTCTCACCCCCCCTTCCACCCCAAACAACAACATGAGCAACTCCAGACCGTACATATATCTAACCCCCAACACAACAGGGCCCCCTCGTCCGCGACCTCTGGAAATCCGCGTGGCCGTCCAGCACCGGGGGCTCCAAGAGCGGCGGCCCTTCATCATACCTCAAGGGTTCGAGCGCGGGCATCGTCACCATCGGCGGGACGGGCGGGCGCAAGGGCGGCGGGGCCAAGCACAGCGGCGGGCGCAGCCTGGGCTCGCACTGGGACCGCATCGCCGAGAGCGGGCCCGACAGCGAGCCCGCCCACTCGCGCGACGACCTCGAGCTGGTGCCCAAGGCCGTGGCGGGCCGCGTGCGCGTGACCGTGCATGCCGATCCGTCGCCGTCGGCTGCCGGCGCGGGGGCGGGGGCAGGGGCGGCGAGGAGGGGGAGTGATGAGGAGAGGGATTTGGAAAGGAATTTTGGTGGGGGTGGTGGGGGTGGGAGGGAGAGGACGCCCACGCCGCTGAGTGGTGAGGAGGATGAGGATGGGTTTCCGAGTGGTGGGATACGGCAGCGGACGGATGTTGAGTGGAGGGTTGAGCGGAGGAGTCTGTCAACCCGATGATTGATACCAGGGGGTGAGGGCGTGCGGTGGCAGGGTGGCCCCTTGGGCAGGCCACATCCTGTTTTGTTTTTGGGCAAATCACTGTTTGGTCTTCGACGTTAGGCTCTTGGCTGGAGCTGCAACACACGGTTGGGGGAGGTTTTTTGACAAAAGTAGAAGGCTTCAATTTAGAGGGGAGCATGATTACGGCCACCAGCGTTTCAAATAAATATTTAATTCCTTCTCACGTACCTATCACAAATAACCTACCATCACAAGATCCGTGCAGGTTAAAGTCATTCCACCTTGATTATTACCTATGAAGGATCATGTTATCGAGACATCAAGCTCGCCAAACCCTCACTGCTGACTCGAATCTTGGCGCCGAAGTCAGCACGGCGCAAAGTTACGCCCTGAACCCCGAGACGCGCAAGCGTGACGCTAGAAAGTGACGAAAACCATCACCACCGCATTGCTTTTAAGGCCCTTTAGCAGCTGGACTCACTGGGCTCTGAGCAATCTACATACCTTCATGCCATCTTAGTCCCTCCATCCCTTCAACATGGCCGACGCAGCCTTCTCAGCAACGGGGCTCGATCCAACCGCCATCCCAGCCCCTCCCTCTTCTTCACCACCACAACCACAACCACCCCCAACCCCCTTCCAGCACCCCCCACCCTTCCACCTCTCCCTCAACCCAGACCAACCCACCACCATCCTCCTCCTCCACGGCCTCCTCTCCTCCCACTTCGAATACGCCCACGTCACGCCCCTCCTCTCCAACTACCACCTCCTCCTCGTCGACCTCCCCGGCCACTCGCGCTCCTTCCACCCCAACACCCCACCCCACCCGCAAAACTACCACATCCCCGCTCTCGCCGACACCCTGGCCCCCCTCATCCGCACCCACGCCCACCACGGCCGCGCGCACGTGGTCGGCCTCTCCATGGGCGGCTTCGTGGCGCTGGACCTCGCGCGGCGGTTCCCCGAGCTGTGCGCCAGCGTGTGGGTGACGGGGGCGGCGCCGCTGGGCGGGTGGCGGGGGTGGTTCGCGGCGCGGCCGTGGTGGGTGGGAAGGATGATGGGCGTGGTGGGAGCGCTGCCGGATGCGGTGTATGAGTGGCTGGGCGGGCGGCAGGGGATGAGGGGTCATCGGGAGCTGAGGGGGGAGGATGATGGGAGAATGGGGCAAGGGGGGAGGTGGTTTGAGGGGGGTGTATGGCGAAGTTCTTTTGGACGAGGGTGTTGGGGGTTGGGAAGGGGTTGGGGAAAGGTTGGGGGAGGGGGGGGGTCCAGGGTTTTTAGATGTTGGCTTGGGGGGG
>NT_165979.1:2029798-2042228 GCF_000143365.1 Chaetomium globosum CBS 148.51
TATACTAGAACATTCCAACGCTGGTCAACCCTGCTTTCGGACTGGTTCATATCTCGTTATCCAGCCCCGTCCGTGGTTATTACGTGCACTGGCAGACTAGATACATGTAGAGTAAATTGGGCACATGGCATTTCGGTCGCCTATAAACCAGGGGCCTCGTCCGCCTCGATCATACCCCCCCTTGGCAGCACACAAAGTCATTACCTCCAGGACAAACGGGGTCTTGTAGAGCAATTCATATTAGCGTATGCATCAAATCAATTCCCAGGGCCACAATCTTACCCGACAGCACGGTACCCGGGCAGCTGGCCCTCCACATACAGGCGGTGTCGACGCCATGGCCCGGGCAATTGCGGTTGATATAGCAGCCCCAAACATTGACCGGGTCGTTGGGGCAAGGATAGCCGTTGGGTATGGCCTGGCCCTGCGCTGGCGTGCCGCCGTACCTATCAGCGCAGACGTTGTGGTCAAGGCAAATGCACACTCCGTCATTCCAAATGCGGGAGCAAGGCCCACCCACGGCGGCGAGGATGGGTGCTGGCAGGGAGAGGACGGCGAGAGTAGCAGTAATAGCGCTGAGCTTCATGATTACCAACTGTACCGTGTACAGGTTTCACTGCAAATAGGCAGGTAGAGAGGGCTGGCATGTGGGGAGAACCAGGAGCCTGCTATTCAAGTCCTTGGGACCATGATGTGATATATATAGAACTGGTTTGTCCCTCCCCGGTCACTCGCCTGGCATTAACTGCTTCTGGAGCTGAAGCTTTCTCCGTGTCATTGGTCAGAGAGACAAGTGAGCTTGATCTGTTCCTGGATGATTCATCATGCATCGGTCATACCGGAGGATAAAGCGGCCGATCGCAGACGAAGGTCCAGCGAATGAATGAAGGAGAGTTGAAGCCCTGTTGTGAAGCTAATCACTTTCATGCACACCGTCTTCCCCCTTTTCTTCTGTCTGCCTAATCAAGGTACGCCAGCCAATAACTCTATTCAAACCGAAAGCTTAGCGCGATCTAAAGGATGATCAGGAAACCCAGCTGAGCCCTGAAACTGTGAGTTAATAATAAGATCCATTGTCTTCCAATGGTCGGTATATGGCTTATATTTTCTTTATTTTATTACTCAACCTCCTTGGCTTATTTCGGCCCCCTTAATTTGAGTAAACTTCCCACTAACGTTCTACCCCCATCCAACCCACGGCGCTATGTTATAAGTGACATTGTAAATGGTACACCCCATAGTAGAGTAGAGGTCACTGTAGCTCCCATCCAACACACTCCGTAACCACGCAAACGCCCTCTGCCTCCCGTTGACGAGCTCCTGCGTATGAGTGCCGACCGTGTTCCGGTGGTACAAGATGTTGGCCCCGACGCCACAGAACCTGTCCACCAGCGCGTCCACATCCCTGATATCACTCAGCTCGTCGTGGATGGCATTGTACACAAACACGGGCATCCTCGGCACCCCATGGTACCCCATGTACCCGTCCACATTGTACATCATCTGCATGACCCGCGTGTGCAAGTCCGCATACCCACCCACGAAATACCCATAAATATCCTGATACCGAAACACCCTAATCGCCTGCGCCGCCGTCATCCTCCTCACACTCAGAAACACCTCCCTCACCGCCGGCTTCAGCCTCCCCACAATCCACCTCCTCGCCTCGGGATGCTGCGACGATATACCCAACAACCCCTGCGGAATCAGCCCCGCCCCCTCCCTCCCATTCAAGTACCCCGTCACGCTCGTCACATTCGGCGTCAGCCCGCCCAACGCAATCCCACTAACCCTCAACCGCGGCGCATACTGCACCGCCAACTCAGCCGCCCACTCCGTCGCGAGCGCACCACCACTGTACCCCCACAACCCCACCCTCGCCACCTCCACCAGCAGCCCAAACTCCCCCGCCACCTGCAGCACCGCGCGCACCCCGTCCAGCGTGGCATGCCCCGCCTGCACGCCCGCCGCGTAGCTCGCGCGCGGGCCCTCGTAGTCGGGGACCGCTACGAACCACCCCAGCGCCAGCGCGTCGCCGATCTCGCCGTAGGGGTCGCCCACGTGCAGCCCGTAGGAGGGGCTGGCGTCCGGGTTGCAGGTGTCGTAGGGGAGCTGGTAGGAGAGGAGGGCGTGCGCGCACCAGGGGGGCCGGGTGGAGGGCGGGGGTGGAGGGTGGCTGGGGATGGGGCAGCGGGCTTGTTGGCGCGGGATGAGGAGAGTCGTGACGTCCCAGGCGGGGTTGTAGTTGCTGTCGGTGGAGCGGTAGAGGAGTTGGTAGGCGCGCAGGGCGTTGCGGACGGTCAGGTTGAGGAGGGGGGCGCGCCGGATCTTGAGGACTTGCCCCGGGTCGGTTTGTGTCCAGTCGTAGGTGAGCGGCGGGCGGTACCACGGGTCGAGGCTTGGGGGGAGGGGGATGTAGTAGGATAGGGTGGTGGTGTCGAATACCGCGTCGGCTTCGTGGAGGAGCTGCTGGACAGTTTTGTTGTGAGGGGGGCTGTAAGGGGCGGCGGAGGAGGGGAGGAGAATGGTGCTCCATATGAGAAGAAATAGATCAGAGAGGGCCATTCTCAACGCTGGGCCATCGAGGCGAAAGTTCAAGAGGCTAGACCCCAGGACGATGAAATCTCCAGGTTGTAATAGGGAGACGCACACAATCAGCGACTGCGTTCATTCCATATTTCACGCCTGACCCCCACCCGGGTTGCTCCACGCTCATGACGAGGCCTCACATATGGCATGCGTAGGTTAATTACCCGGCTGTTTCCTTGTGCTTTGGGGCCCTTATAATTTCTCCGCTTTCGGAAGATCGACGGAACGGTTAATCAATTTGAGAGGATGGGCATTCGAAACCTTGATTAACAAAACTGAGATATAGACAAGGACAAGTGCCGTGGGTGAGTAGTACTAATGTGAAGTAGGTGGCCTGATATTGCTGGGCATGGGACGTCGGTCTTAGACACGGCATTTAAGCCAGTCATATTCCTCGACATTTCATCAGCTTTAACACACCGGCCGCTCGGAAATATTTGTTGGCCCCAGGGCATCACTTGGTACTACTAGTGGCAGAAACCGAGCATCAGTTCCCGTCACGCGTCTCTGGGCGTGGGCCTGCTCCCAAATTATACATCGTCTAAGTTTTCTCTCAACTACCTACCTACCCAAAGGTAATGAGAACAACATCGAGGACTAGTTATGTGCTTTTAATATATATAGCAGGTAGGTACCTATGATAACATCTCCTATCGAGATTAGCCCTCAGCCCCGATCCCATCGAATCGGAAGTCCCTCCCCCGACCTTCATGTCGTCTTACCTGCAAGATTGGTCGACACGTTTCGGGACGCGCATGTAAGTCTATGTGGTACGGTGGCCCGCCACGCAACAACCTGCTAAAAGTACCAAGCCTCCAGGTTGGCCTGGGCCCCTTGCATTATCAACGCAACCTTTGCTTCTGCTTGACGCTGTCACACACACATGCATTGAGATGGGGCACGCACCGAGATACGTTCATGTTAGACACCAGACCACCTACAGATGGATTAAGCTACCTACCTGCCTAGGTAGGCAAGGGAATCTAGCATGCCCTGCTCCCACTACCCACCTCACTCACCAAACCTCCTTACCCCTTGGGCCCAAACTGCAACTTGACGAGTCGGGCACAACTGGCCAGGCACCATCGCCGCCATTGGCGATATCAACCACATTGTCAATTGGCCCGTGCAGGGACACGGCCAAAAAGGGGGGTTACATTTCAGAACTGACATCTGTTGGGGGGAGCGGAACCCGGCACTTGACCTCGGAGCGCAAGAGCACTCATTAGCGAAAAGCAGGCCATTGGCTGTAGCCTACCGAAAGAGCGTTGAAGAGTTGTCCCACACCCCCATAGGCTCTGATGGAGGTAGCCGTAGGAGTGTAACTGTGGCCGCGGCAAGCGGTCAAACCTGTAACCGCGAGAAGCGCTCTAAGCTGTTTAAACCGGGCACCGAGCATCAAACCTCGCCCCTCCAAAAGAAGAGGTTGGTGCTTAGTATGTCTTGGGGTGCCGACTTATTTGGCAGACGTGTGATACACGTCAGCTCCGCTGATGCAAGGTGATAGCCTCAAGCACAAATAAGGTTACTGACAAGGAGCACGAGGTCAGTTGTGGGCGGCAACACAGACTGTGTCCGCTGGGTTCTGCCCAAGAAGAACACCTCAGAAGCTGGCATCGAACATTGGACTTGTTACCAGCGTTTAGGGGTTTCCCCGACTCCCCCGTCTCTCATTGGCATCCGGACTTGTAGTTCCCATGCAAGCACACATACCGTACTCTCAAGTTCTGCTGGAAGTTCTCTACGTTGTGACCTCTTCTCCGGTCTGTTGGTTTGAACTGCAACTTCCTAGTAGCCCGGGTTGCGTGCCGTGGAGCTTCTAGGGCCCATTTTCTCAAGAGGGCACTTCGGCAGTACCAACTCTTTGCATCTTGGCTTCGTTGTCCGGAGAGATACACTATCTATCAGACTGGCCCGTGGTGTCCTCGGCACCTACTGCCTCTCCGATGTCGCTCTTGTTTCGAAGACAACAACGGAGTCTTGAAGCAGGAGAACTCGCTGTATGCTCTCGGGCTCTCATCCGGGTCATCGTACAATGGTGGGCACTTGGAGGACAGTCTTAGGGTCGGGGACCCGTACCTCTCTCTGGATGGCGGGCCATCTTGGTCGAAGATCACTTTTGCCGTTAGGAAGGAGTTGTTGAGTATCGGAAACTGTGTCATCAAGATCCAACACAGGCGGGAGCCAGGAACTTCCATCGACCTGCTTATGAACGGAACCAAGATTGAGGCCGACTACGACAATATCCCAACCGACTCCTTTGGCATATCCACTTTCTCTACCCAACTACTCCAGAGCAACGAACTTGTTATTAGGCCTAAGGGGGGGTTGCGTATTTCATCTCCGATGTCAGCCTTGATGTAGTTTCCCTCCTCCCGGACGTGTTCGAGACAAACTTCAGAGCTTACGTCAAGGACTGGATTCTCCACAAGCGGAGTAATATCGCAGAGCTCTGCAAGATCCCTCGAGAGGACTAGCTGGCTTGGCAATTCCTCAAAGACGGGAGGCAGCCTACTGGTTCTTTCTCCCGTTTCTCCCCATCTCGCCCGAAGAGATCAGCGTCCTCTTCAACTACTTCAACATGATGTTCGTTTCCGTGGCGTTCGAGATTACTTAGGGATCTCAACAACAAGGCTAGGGATTTCCACAGGGAGCTCATCAGCACCGATCTCCCCCGGGAGAACGCCCTCAGGCATGCGTACTGGACCTATGCTCTCCCGGCGATTTGGTCTATTTTTCGCCCTCGATCTCTCGACAGTCCCGACCATGCTCGAGTCGGTGACTGCCCTGGAGCGGCAGCGTGCACGCACCTGGGCGTACATTGATGACTCGCACGGTGGTCGGGGCTTTATCGATACCGATGATGAAAAACCTGTTCTGTTTATTGTTGTTGTCGGAAGATCGTATCATATCGTGGGTATTCGCGACTCCCTTCTCCTTTGTCGTGGCTGGGACCTCGTCGGCAACGGGTTTCGAATCGCTGTTTACGACCCATCGCTCTAGTCACCAGAACGAGAGTGCTACCACAGGCGAGGCCGAGACTCGCACCACGGGGCCGGAGATGCAGTCAGCTTTGATCGTTCTGCCCAAGTGTTGGCCAAGTACATGTACGCAGGGTTGAGTTGAAGCGACGCCTCGACTCGTGTTTTTTCTCCCCCAACCAAGAACCGCCTAACGGAGTCCCTGCACTCAGTCTGCCAGTGTGCGAGTTCCTTGCCGACCCCGACGTCTTCAGAGACTTCGGATTTGAAACGTCACCCCGCTAGACGACGCTTTCCACGAATACGCTGACAAAGTGTCCTGACATCATCTCGATCAACACGTGGACCTCGGACCCGAGTCTGCTCCATTGATGGCCCCGAAAGCAGCGGGTTGTGCCAAATGACTCCGTCGTTCGGCTGCTTCTTAACCGTGGTGACCATGTCGACCTGTGACGGAGGCCGTCATACCCCGCTCGTTGCCGCAGCTCGAGGAAAACATGATTCCACCGTGCCCTTGGTTCTCGTCTCTCGGCGTGCGACGTGTTCTCACAGGGTAGTCAGGGCAGGACGAGCCTGCGCTTCGGCTACTTCTAGATCAGGTGGGAGAGGGAAGCTCGTTGGGGTGGTGACCCCAATCATGGTAGAACGTGGATAGAAGATCGTCAAACAAGTTCGACCATCCCCGACGACAATTGTCACAGGTCCAAGGTGCCTAAGAGCCGAAAAGGAGACCCCTTGCAACAAACACAGGGGAACATGGCGGTATGCTACCGGCGCCTTTTATCTGGGAGACGGTGAGCCTGCGAGCAGGTCGCATTGTCAAAATACGGAAAAGCATCCCATGGTCCTCTCGAAGGATTACGAAATTCGCGGTCCGGGCGGAGCTCGCTTAATGACGATGAGGGTATGATTGGTTCTTGTTTGCCGATCCCCGGTGATACGAGCGTTGAGTCTCGTATTGAGCTGGTCAGTTGACCGAGGTGGCATCTACCTTGGTGTTTGCATTGACAACTTACGAGCAGTGTAGTATGCCTTCTGAGTGATGACGGGGAAATATGCCAGGTACGATGGTACACTGCAGAACACGTCGCACTCGCCAAGATTATTGATGATACCTGCTCAGCCGGTGAGATGCAAACATACATCATACATGTCAAGTAACTGCCTATAAAGCTAGCTCTTCTGTGCTGTTCGGCGCCTTGATCTCTGCTCTCCATTCCAACGCTGTCACCTATTCAACCCTTCAAACCTTCTATCAACTGATAAATTTCTAGACGTCCCAGTATCGTCAAGTCACAATGAAGTTCTTCACAACCGCCCTGACCGCTGCCCTCGTCGCTACTGGCGCCTCTGCCCAGCAGGCCGTCGTCAAGAACAACTGCCAGACCACTGTCTACGTACAATCTTTCCCGTACGACGGCAGCGCCGCTGGCCCATTGACCACCCTCGCACCGGGAAAGTCCTTCACTGAGGACTTGCGCCAGTCCGGCTCGGTTAGACTTTCCTCGCTTAAGAATTGGGAGATGAAACCGGTGCATACTAACAAATCGTGCAGACCGTCAAGGTTGCGAAGACCAAGACCTTGAGCACCCCGCTGTTCTTCGGTTACTCGTTCAGCTCCAACCCGGACTATGCCTACTGTGAGTACACGATAGGTGTTCCTTGAGATTGTCGCAGTCAAGCTAATATACCTTTTCTAGATGAGCTGAGCACGTACGTTAATCAAGCTTGCATGAGTTGTCTTCATGGATAATTGCCTGTTACTAACGTACTCGACTTTAGACAATGGGGCAACCCGTTTGCTGACAAGCACAACGTCCTGACCCCTGGAGACGGCTGCGAGTTCTTTGACTGCGCTGCCAACGATGCCAACTGCTACAGCAAGCCGGGTGCGAGCAAGGTCTATGGATGCCCACAGCCTGTTAACCTGGAACTGGACCTTTGTGTCTAGATTGGCCGCCTCCGGAAGGAGGAGGATGCCGTTCTACACCTGTCTACAGGTCGATAGACGCGCTCGCGGGACTGGAAAAGCAAGGATTCTGCTGTAATAAGTCTGAAGCTGGAATAATGAAAACAGAAACCACTACCTTGCTAGATGAATCCGACCCGCAGCTCTTCTCGTCCCTAACCCCAGTGCTGAGTGCAACGAGTCGAGGCCGCATTGCCAGGGGAACCTACAACACAGCTATATGACGGACTATGGAAGGGAGATGGTGTGCTCGTTCAACCCAGAATATGGCGTCGCCGAGTGAAGCGTTGCTTCACATATATATGTCAAAGTGGTGCTCATCCTCTTTGGAAGTGTATCTGACTTCATCCTCGGTCGAACCAACCTGTGACCAGCGCTTCAGTGACTTGCTCAGATCTCATATTAAACTACCAAGGAACAAAGACGGCGCTGCTAGACATTCGGTTTCAACATTGGGTTCCATCTCCCTGGATTGAGAGTGGAAAGCAGCGGGATACTACCCGAAACGATTTATTTGGAGCGGGGTCAAGGGGTGATGCGTCGTTCCAACTTTTCAGGCTGGCCACAACTTGACATGTTTCCGGCTGTTGGCAGAATAATGGTTGTTGAACCAACAACGGCCGCTAATCAGCCAACACTGATGCCGTTTCAAACCAACATGCAGGGAGAGCCCTGGGGCTCCTCAAACTCTGGCATCAAGCCGAAACCAAACCGCAGGATGTCCGTCGGCGAGGGACCCGTCAACTGATACATCTCACGACTGACAATTATGATGACGTCGGCCGGCTAGGACAGAGCCACAATTGCAACTAGAGACAGATAACAACGATTCGCAAAGGTGGAGATTGCGAGAAGTCGTCAGGACAAGCAAGCACGACAACCCGAATTCCATTAAAGTATAGAACTATCTATATACAAGAATCGAAAAGCAGGGGTATGTATCACACCCCGTTATCAAATCCGAGCCGTGATACATTCCACCCACCATATTAAAAACGCACGCTTGAAATCATTCCCTCATCACATCTAGCGGACAAAGAAGCATGTATGCATGTGCCCTCCCATCCCATCCAGACTCCCACCCCAAGTTTCCAAGAGGCGGGCAATCCGGTCAATCAACCATCAGTTTAGCTACCTCCCTTTACAGGAAAGCAGCAAAGAGAGCGGCGATGGCAGCAATGGTGCTGGCGCCGCGGACGGCACGGCCGGCACCGGCGGTGACGGGGCCCGAGGTGGTGGGCTGGGCGACCTCGTCCGAGGTGAAGGCAGTGGAGAGGGTAAGGACAGGGGTGGGGATGTCGGAGGGGTTCTCGGTCGGCTGGGGACCCTCGGGCTCATCGGTCTCAGTCGGCTCAGGGCCCTCAGGCTCATCAGTCTCGGTCGGCTCAGGGCCCTCGGGCTCGTCGGTCTCGGTCGGCTCCGGACCCTCCGGCTCATCAGTCTCGGTCGGCTCCGGGCCTTCGGTCTCGGTCGGCTCCGGACCCTCGGGCTCGTCGGTGACAGGGCACACGGTGGTGGTGACGATGGTCTCGGTGGTGACGGTGGGGATGCCGCCGCCGGGGCAGTTGGTCACCGAGGCGGAGCACGAGGTGATGGTGCGGGTGGTGGTGGTGGTGATGGTGCTGGTGGTCCACTGGGTGGTCGAGGTCTTCGGTGGGCTCAGGGCCCTTCGGTCTCCGTCTCGGTGGGCGGTGGCACTCGTCGTCACCGTCAATCGCTGGTGGTGGGTAGGCTTCCGGGGCCTCGGTGGTGGGCTCAGGACCCTCGGTCTCGGTCTCGGTGGCGGTGCACTCATCATCATCATCATCGCTGGTGGTGGTGGGCTCGGGGGCCTCGGGTAGTCGTGGGCTCAGGGCCCTCGGTCTCAGTGGCAGTGCACTCGTCGTCACCATCATCGGTGGTGGTAGACTCGGGGGCCTCGGTGGTGGTGGGCTCAGGGCCTTCGGTCTCGGTCTCGGTTGCGGTGCACTCATCGTCACCATCATCGCTGGTGGTGGTAGGCTCCGGGGCCTCGGTGGTGGTGGTCTCGGGAGCCTCGGTCTCGGTTTCAGTGGCGGTGCACTCGTCGTCATCATCATCGCTGGTGGTGGTGGGCTCGGGGGCCTCGGTAGTCGTGGTCTCGGGAGCCTCAGTGGTGGTGGCCTCCTCAGTCGAAGTGGGCTCCTCCGGCTCCTCCGAGGAGGTGGGGGGTGGGCTCCCCAGAGGTGTGGGTGGCAGTGTAGGTGATGCACGAGCAGGCGGAGCTCACAGCCTTGACGTCGCCGTCGCAGTTGCCGAAGTTGGTGGGGATAGCCGCAGCCTCGGTAGTGGTGGCGGCCAGGAACTCCGGGCACCACGAAACAGCCTCATCAGCGAAGCGGGGGTCGATCAAGTTGCGGTAGCAGTTGTCCGACTCCTGTGTTTGAGTTAGTATCTGGTGGGTATACGATAACAAGCAGGCTTGACTAACGCAGTTGGGGTACTCGTGGGCGCTGGCGAGGCCCAGGGCGAGAGCGCCCAGAGAGAGAGCGGTGGTACGCATGTTGGGTTTTTTTTTTTTTTTTTTTGAGCGAATGGACTTGCAAAATGCAGATGAGTCTAAGCGAGAGACTAGAGAACCCGAAGGTGTATTAAGGTATATATACACGTATACGTGGTGGTGAGAGGGAGAAGGGGAGGACCGAAGGGGGTACTCGAGGCGACTCCAAGTTTTATATGATTCACAGATCGAGATCTCGCTGCTGGGGTGCGGCGCCCATCAATGGGATGGGCCGATGGCGAACCCTGGTCAGCGACAAAGGGCAAACCGAACCAGCGGGAATGAATACGAGATTCACAGCTCGATGCGGCGCTGTTGGGCGCTGGGCAACCGACTAGGGCCGCCACCCACCCACATTGAGCCACCCACCAGCGAGCCACCACGGCAACACGGCCACCAAGGGAGCGCTCCACAGTGACAGCAGGATGGCAGGCTAAACCCCAAGAGAGCTTGGACCCATTCACGATGGTGGCCAGGAAGCCAGTCAACGGCCCTCCGAGGAAGCCCTTGCATGGGCGTGGTGGAAGCGGGGAGATTGCGGGAGTAACCTGAGAGTAACGTCGGACGCGACCAGCGCTGGAGAAGCGCAGGACTGCAGCTCGAAGTGGGAGGGTGGGTGGCAATCGAGCCGTGTTACCTCGCCCGAGTACCCCAAGCCACAAGCCGTCAGATCCGAACTAGTGACTCTGCTAGTCCACGGCGGGAAAGTGCAAAAAATGACAGGAAAGCCAGGAACCGCCCAGAAAACACAAAGGATTGGGAATGGTGGAGCCTGGAGACCAGCGACCCTCAATGATTCCACAACGGCGTTGCCGAGTCACGGGAAAGAGTGGCCGAACGGCCCTGCTTTTCCTTGCCTAATCTCAACTCTCCACGGCTGTGCTCCTGCGCTCACGATGGGCAAGCGTGGGCCTGTCGAAGTTTCTTCTCCTTGCCCACGATGAGAAAGGCGCCGACCTGCAGCCCGGTGGCCACTCAAGTGAGACCACATGCACCCAACCACCTCGCATGGTGTGGCTCGGCGGGGATTGATTGGCTCAGACCCTGCTGCCCATCAACAAACCCTGGAAACGATCTCTCTGTGACGGAAACCAGGAAACCGTCAAAAAGATGCGATGCATGCGATGCATGCGATGTCATCGGATGGGGTTTTTGACTATTGAAAAAATCCGGATGCAACACGACACCACCTTGTTGACGTCGACATCTCGGTCTTCCTCGGGTTTGGGGGATTGGGGATTGGGGATTGGGGGATGTTGTTGGTCTTTTCTTTTTCTCGTGTGCGTGCATGTGTGCTTGCTTATCTCCCCTCTACACAGTACACGATGCGCAAAAATAGATACACTTTTCTCAACGCCTGAGAAGAACATTAAATCTATCTCACAATGTGGTAACACAGAGACTGGCCCAGTATGGGATTCAACGGCACCGTGCAGATTGCTGACACGGGCGGCCGGGCTCCTGAATGCACCGCTGCTGATGTGCCCAACCCCTACATGACGGCTCAAGTTTGCCCTGTCGCGGAGGGGTGCCACTCAAACACAATCCTCTTCTCAACTGGGTCAAAAATCTACGGAATTTATCGGTCTTTGTCACGAGTGTGTACCTGCAGACGGCAGCGCAGTTTGGTTTCCCCGACTTCTTGGCCACATCATGCCTCGCGAATGCGGACCAGGACAAAGATCGGAATCTCCTGTAGGGCAACACAGACCAAGAAAGCCCAGGAGCCAAGCTCGCTGGTTTGTTGAGAATCGGCCGGTCCTTCCGAGCTGCCGCCCACCTGGCGGGTCATCGGCCTTGGCTGGCCGATGTGCCTCAGACCATAAAATCCTCTGTTGATTCCATTCAACCGGATGCCCTGCTTCTCGAATCCTAGGCCCGATGGACTCATACATTCCTATTTCGGAAAACTGATTGTATGTATGGATATGATTTCACGCCCGTTCACATCTCAAGGGTGCCAGTTGTTGGATTAGCCACATAGGACTTTCTGGCGGATACCAGCTATTGAACAGCCATGGCACCGGAAACAGCCATGGCACCGGAAACGGTCATGACACCCGGAAACAGTTTTCATGGAATTTTGTCAGCACAAAGACTCGGGTTAACCCAAGAAGACAAAGGAAAGATTTAGGATAAAGCCACTTGCTCTATAAAGAACCTCTGAGAAGCGGTGGAAGAAGATCAATCAATTCTCTCTCCCCATCTTTCCATCTGAATGTCGTTTCCAACACCAGTTGGCTCGGCTGGGACTCGCATTGTCCAGTCAACAAACAAGGAAAATGGTCACTCACGGCTTTGGTTCGAGGACTCGGAAATAAAAGAATTTATAGACGCACGTGTGCTCCCGAGGTTGCCTAACTACCTAGTAGG
>NT_165979.1:2044386-2050310 GCF_000143365.1 Chaetomium globosum CBS 148.51
TCGAGCACGAAACCGATGGTGCCGCTGGATAGGCCGGACAGGATGGCGGTTAGGGTCAGGGTGAAGGTGCTGATGGCCGAGAGGAGGTCGAAGCGGAACTGTAGCCAGGTTTGGAGGCACCAGTACATGTGGTCCATCTTTTGGAAGGCGTCGCAGCTGGTGATGATGCGGTTTTGGAAATGGGGCTCGGAGCGGAACGCGCGCACCGTGGTTAGTCCTTCGACGAGGGTGCCGAAGTTGGAGAACAGCGGTGACAATGACACGGTCTCGAGGCGGCGTAGAGACTGTGAAGCCGGCAGGAAGCGGTCAAAGATGAAGACGAAGAGGGCCGTCATGGCGATGCTGATGACCAAAAAGGTGGGCGTTGTTGTGGAGATCACGGCCATCGAGGTGAGCCAGCCGAGCGAGTACCATGCTACTGACATCAGTTGCCCTGCGATCTGTCCGTCGATGGTGCCCATGTCCGACGTCAGGCGGTTCATCAGCCGACCAACCGGTGTCACGTCGTAGAACCCCGGAAGGTGGCGTTGGTTACTCGGTGCATGGCTCTCTCGAAGAGGTTCTTGCCGGCTTTGTAGATGATGACCACAAGCGCCGCATCTGACATAGTTTGAGTGAACACCTGGATCATAGACAGGATGAAGAAACCCGAAGAGCCACGGCTGGACGTTCTCGCTGGGTGGAGGTAGGTAACCCCCTAGGTCGAACCAGCCGGGATCTGCCACGCTCTGCCGTTGGAGAATGCGCTGTGAGGCAGCCACAGACGGTGCATACTCCAGCCCATAGCCCAGACCACCGGGAGGGGGCACCTCCGGTGTGCCCGGGTACTGCTCGCCCCATTCCTTGAGGAACCAGAAGTACCCGATCTTGGCGATGCGGAACAGGGTGAAGAAACCAACCATGGTGACCCACCACCGAAGCTTCCCAGCCTTGACATACTGCCAGTAAACAGAAGCCAAGACGCCTCCATGGACACGGTGCTCGTCTTCGATGAACTTGTCCGGGATGGGCTCATCCTCTTCCACTGCTGCCGTGGTCTCACCCCCCGAAGCGGCGGCATCGGCGATCTCGGCCAGGTGCTCGAGCTCCTCCTCGTTGTTCTCCAGGTCCTTCTTGTCAAAGCTCTCCACGCGGCCTCCCTTGTCAACCTCGATGATCTGGTAGGCGTAGGGCGTGACGATATCCACACGGTGCGTGACAAAAATGACCAGCCGACCGGCCATCAGGGGCGAGTTCTTGGCGCCAAAGAGATTCTTCAGGATAGCGGTAGCCGTATGGTGATCCACCAGGCCGCGATGGGGTCGTCGAGCAGCAAGATGCGGGCCTGACATATACACTGCTCTGGCAAGCGCCACACGAGCTCTCTGACCGCCGGACAGTCCAACACCATTCTCCCCAATCAACGTAAGATCCTTGCACCGGAACATGTTGAGGTCGTCGCGCAAGCAGCAGGCATCGATGACCTGCTCGAACCGAGCCTTGTCGTAGACAGCCGAGAAGAGAATGTTTTGCCGGATGCTCATGCTTTCCAGCCAGGGCGTCTGGGCGCAGTACCCAATCGTCTCGGCCGGCACGATGCGGTCGCCCCTCCGCTGGTCCAGCTCACCCAAGATGGCCTGCAGTAGTGCCGTCTTGCCGATACCCACCTTACCACACACGACCGTCAAGCCCGGCCCGCATGTGATGGACACATCCCTCAGCACGTTCTTCGTCGCCCCCGGCCACGAGAAGGTCGCATCGTTGAGCACGATCTCCAGCTCCCCCAGCAGAGCCAAACTCGCCCCCAACCCCCAGCCCGATCAGATCCACCTCCAGATCCTCCTCCTTCTCCGGCTCCAGCATAAACTCCTCAATCCGCCCCATCGCCACCCTCGAGTTCAAGAAAATCGTCACCAGATCCGGCAGCTCCCTCAAACTATTCTGCAGCATGCCAAACAAATCCAGCGCCGGAAACGCCACATCCACCGTCAACTCCTTCCCACTAACCACCGTATACGCCCAAAACCCCGCCACAGGAAACAAATACGCCGTCGTCATATTCACCATAGCAATGCCCTTCCCCACCACATTACTCTGCACCCTCTTCCTCAGCTCCGCCCGTCGGACTCCTCCATAATGGTATCCAACCAACGCATTCCTGCCAAGCAATACCACCGCAAGTGGCGGGATGGCCTCGGACGAACTGGGAGGTGGCGCTGGAGCTTGGCGTCGGTGACCTCGCGGCGGACGCGCTTCGATGGCAAGGAGTAGACGCATGAGGAGCACGTTGAGCGCCATGCCCGCGAGCAGGATCAGGATGCCGAAGAGGGAGGCTGGGCCGAGAATGCGCCAGAGCAGGAAGAGGGAGAGCAGGAAGTTGAGCGGTTTGGTGGTTAGGTTGGGCGCCTCCCAGAAGCGTTGGGCCACTTCGTAGGAGTCGTTGCGGAGGAGGTTGAGGACCTTGCCTGTGGAGGCCGGGGTGAAGGGGGTGTCGGGGGTGGTGGTGGTGGTGGTTGTTGCTGGGGGTGGGATGGGTCTGGGGTTGAGGCTGGCGTAGCCGCGGTGGACGAGGGAGCGAAGCTTTTGGAATTTGGTGGGCTCTGAGCTGGTGGAATCCGCGTCGGCGTCGGTGGAATCGTGGTTGCTGGACTCATCGTCGGTGAGGGTGGTCGAGGTGGAGATGCCCGGCGTAGAAGAGGAGGAGGAATCCTCTTGTTGGTCTTCTGGCTGCTCCGCGGGAAGGTCATGGCCGCTCGGGATGGTGAAAGCCTTCCTTCTGAGCGTCTTGTCGTGGATCATAGTGATCAGCTCGCCTCGGGACCGCTCGTAGTTGCGGCGGCAGTACCACAGTGAGAAGACACCCGACTGGGTTTTGACAAGCCTCGCGAATAGGGTGATCCCGGCGTACACGATGGCGGCCCGGACATCCGGCTCCTGGGCGGTTAACGCACCCAGAAGTTGCTTGAGCAAGACGGGGTCCGCCAACTCGAGGGATGTTTCAAGAACCCCGAGGAACGTGGTGATGAGGAGATCGACGCCGTTGGCCTTCAGCAGTCTGACAAATACGGTGCCAGAAAGCTCGCGGAACAGGACATGTACTCTGCTGTGGTGGAACTCATACGGGAGAAACCAGACGTCTTCATCTTACGAGCTGCCGCTTATAGCCGATTTTGATGAGGGGTCCCATCAAAGAGACCGTCATCCATTGCCAGAGAGTTATGATATCCTCGGGACTGCGGAGCTTGGCGGTTGGTTCGTCGGACGGCTTCCCGATGCCCGTGCTGTCCAATAAGGGGTCCCTCATGGGCATGCTGAGCATCAGGATGATGGATGCAAGGGGCAGGGCAACTCCAGCTACCCAGGAAATGATGCGAGGCCAGCCGCCAGAGAGCGCATCAGGCATCAGAGCCAGTATGCTCGCTACCACAAAGAGCAGGACGCTGTTAATGACGAACACAGCCCCCGGGACAACCCGAGGGCGCTCAACCGAGAGAGAATAAGACCTGAAATGATCTTCAACCGACCGATCAGCACGTATCCCAGGATATTCTCTGGATGGCAAAGCGAGTAGACAGGTGGCTTACACAAGGGATAATAGGCGTCATGCACAACTGAGCGTGCTCTGGCCAGACCAAAGCACCAAAGGCTCCCAAAGCGGCAGCGCCCACATTCAGGAACAAAAGAGACAGCGTCCAAGCCGTCCAGGACTTCCGGCCGGCCGACCCCGCGCCGGACTCCTGGTCGGACACATTAGACGAGAGCTCATCCTGCTCAGCGGCGAACCTGCGCAGCCAGACGGGCCGGTAGGCAGACCAGGCCGGACCGAGGCCGTAGCGGAGGGTTACTGCCAAGATGGCGACCCAGAACGGGATGTGTGCGACGACACCGAGGCATTGGGGGCTGAACTGTCCGGATGAGGGTATCTACGATATGCGTGTCAGCAATTGCGTGCTGAGGTGAGAAGAGGAGGGGTTGCAAAAACGGATCTGGTGTCACCCGAACCTACCCAGATCTTCCGGCAGCAGCTATAACAGGGCCACAAACTGTCCCACCACCCGCCGGAACCCAGCAAAGCGGCAGCCATGGAATGGGGGGCACAACAATGTTCTTCGAGACCAACAAGGCCAGGGGGGGGAGGCCAATTAGCAATGGGGAAGGTGTTGGTTGGACACTGAGAAAGGAACAAGCGTCTATCCAAAGAACATGGCAAGGGCAACAGGGGGGTCGTGTTATAAGAAGGTAATATGGGCATGGGACGACTAGGACCGGAAAGGGGACCAGGACCCGGGGATCAGAAGATAGGCTTGACGGGGGCTTTCTTTACTTGGCCGCCCTTCACCGACAGTTTAGGACCCAGAAAGAGGCCATACACAGAAGGGAATCGCGGATACTGTGTAACTCAGGCAAATCAGGGTAGGACTGCCGGATGCAGGTCGATCGAGTTGTGGGTTGCCCGCGCGGGGTTGATTCGGACACCGGCAGAGCTTGCGTGGTTCTAAGTGGCGTGTTTGTGGTCGACGACCCGATGGTTGGCGAGATGCTGAGATGCAGAGAATGCAGTGATGCGGGTGTCTCGGGAGATATACCCGGAGACTGACTCGAACCTGTTAGGGATGCAGAACAGACGAAGATGGAGCCAACGGGGGCCTGCCGGGGGGGAGGGCGAGATCCACTCAACGTTACTTACTCTGCCCCGACGCCGCAGAGGTGGATGCTGCCCTTGCTTCATTGTGGGCCGGGCCGTCTGAGATGCAATGGGCACCTTATTTTTAGGTGGTGTGTGGTGCCCGCCTTGCCGGCCTTTGAAGGGGTTGTTGGCTGCGTCCATTGCAAACTGTCCGGATCGTAGTGGTGTTCTTCCTTTCGGCAATGCTCCCACCCATGTCAAGCATCTCGCTTGCTGGTTGCCACCCATGCACATGCTACTTATCATCCATGCTGCCTGTAGGTGTTCGGGGTGGGGATGCTTCCGTACATACAGATTACTTCGTACATACAACCCAATACAGATTGCGCGCCTAAGGGATGCAGATCGCAGATGCTCTTCTTCCATGTAGGGTCGGATGGCTCTTCAGATGGCATGCTGCAGCTTTGCAATTGAGCAAAAAGACCCTTGTCCCATGGCGCCCGCATATGCCGGTGAATAGTGACGGTCAAATCAGGGTATTCAATTCCAAAACTCCCAGATGCTTTCTCCACGCACCCATTCGCTACCGCCAGTCAAGTCCGACCAAAAAAAAAGCGCCGTCCAGCCACTGTCCTTGTGACCAAAAACCTAAACCCCACGCTGCACGAAAAAGAAGCCGATGCTGCCAGGATGCCGCGGTGGGGTTCGGTTGACCGCCCCCTCCGTCTCAACCTCATGCCGGCTGCCCAACCACCCTGATGTACATGCTAGAACAGACAAGTCCCCATATCGCCACCTCCACGATTAGCCTTCCTTGATTTAACCCCATATTCATCTCAAAGGTCCCGGTATCGCATCCGCCTCACCGCCGCTTTCTGCTGGCATCCTGGCCGCTGCAATGGCCGCTAGTTATGGCTGTGGTTGGTTCCACCCCTGCCTCGGGTACTGTTGCCCGGAATGGTAGGGCTGGGTGAACTGGCTATTCGCTAGCGGTGGTGTCGTCACCACGGGTGTACCCCCCATCTCCGCCGGCGCCTCTGTCGACCCCGGTCGGAACTGATGAGAGCCGTCGAGTTCTTGGATCGGCAGCGGGGGTGACGGCGCCAGCGCCGCATTGGGGAATGCCAGATGCGAAGGCGACTCCCAGTTGAAACCGCTGGTGTGTCCACTGATCCTGGGGTCACTCATCCTGGGGTCGGGAGAACCGCCCCAGTCCTTTTTCGGCCAAGCCCCCGTGTCTGGAGGGCTGCCGTAGTATGCAGTCGAATCTAGCCCCGACGGCGTCCATCGAAGCGTGTCCATGCTGTGGCAGCATTGG
>NT_165979.1:2050410-2088880 GCF_000143365.1 Chaetomium globosum CBS 148.51
GCCTGAAAGCCAGTATCCCAGTCCGCCGAGCATCGCCAGTCCCCCAATGACGCCGACTATGATCCCGGCCATGGTGCCAGTGGACAAGGCCCCGCTTTGTTGTTCTTCGGCCGGCGGGGGCGTTGAGGTTGGTGTCGTAGTGGCCGTGCCGGTGCTAGTAGTCGAGGTAACCGTCTCGCCTGTGCTCGTTGCGGATGTTGCGCTGGTCGTACTCGAGGCTGACGTTGTCGAGGAAGTCGTCGAGGAGGTGCCTTCGGCGGCGTCCATGAACTCGCCCTCGGTGACGTTGATAGGCGTATCCGAAGTGTCGCATGCATCTCGCATCGTCCGGTACACCGTCCTAAGATTGCCCTTGGACGCTTGCCCGATGCAGGCGGCGGCTGTTGTGATGAAGTCTCCGCCGTTTCGGCAGAAACACGCGTTCGTCTCAGCGACCGTTTTTGACTCGCACTTGGAGCTGTCGGCGGCGTCGTAAAGGCAATCTCGCGCTGGCGCTGGGTAGAAGCTGAAATCGACCACATCATCGGCAGCGCTCGACGAGGAGACTAGGATTAACGCCACGAGCGCTGCCGGGAGGATACGTATTTGCTTGAAGCTGACCATTGTGTATATGTATAGCAGAGTGCCTCGCCGTGGTCGATCTCTTGGTCAATGGTGTGGCCAGACCTCCTAGGCCTTCGAAATTTGGCAAATCGAACTTTGGTTCCTGCGTCCGCCCGCTGGGTACCTAGCGTCGGGTTACTCTCGTTGTGGCATGCGATGGCTGCCCCGACCTCGGCCTCGGCGCTCTCTTCAAAGTTGTGCTGGACCGACTGCGAGGGAGGAGGTTGTGCGACAGCAAAGAAACAAACAAACGCAGGAGAATTCCCACAACGCGAGGCCTTTGCGACAGGCCCGGATAAAGAGCAATCAAGCATTTGGATCAGCGACGCCCCCCAGGCGCCCTGAGGCTGAGCTGAGCCGGATGTGTGGGTCGAACCTTGTCGGGCGCGGGTGACAGACGGGCGGACAGGGCCATGTCACACAAAACACCCCACAATCTCAACTTCCTGGGGCGTCTCGTTCCTTGCTCCAATCACAACGGCGATATTGAATGTCGAAAAGACGGAAAATAAGTGAACACATGGCCGGAGTCTCTGTTTTCCGAAAGATATAGCAAGCATTGCCCTCATATCTCGTCGGCGAACCCACAACCGACATAGCCAACAGCGATGATGGCTGAAGGGGCAGCTCAGTCTGGGCTCTCTCGAAGTGTGGCCAGGTTCCACCAACCGCACCAAGAAAGTTCCGGTGCCAACCCCCTCCGCTGAACAGGGGGGTCCGATATCTCGGTGCCTTGCCAGGATTCCCGCATTCCCACCACCGAAATAAATGCTGTGGCTGTGGCTGAACTCTTCAGGCTGTGGTCCCAGGGCCAAATCAGTTTAGTTAAGGTTAGTCGCGCTCGAACCGCGGCCAAACGGTTTGGTCCTGCTGCATTCGTGTTGTGTTCTCAGGACCGGAAAGTTTGCGTCCAGCTCGGACCGACCTGCATGCAGGCTGTCTGTCTGTGGCGATCGAGAGCAAGCCACCAAAACTGAGCGAGAAAGCTCATCATCTATTTTTGGCAGCTGCTGTGGGTTTAGCAGAGGGGCTCAATTTAACTCCGACCAACCTCACTTGAAGGCGCCATCGTTGGTGATAAATGGGTTTGACCTTGCATGTTCTTCGAGGAGCCAAGAAAATGCACGCAGGCGAATCCAGGCCCTTGAGATTAAGGTCCTGAGGGCATCCAAGCCTTTCGGGTCTGTACATACCAGTCAAGGAAAGGCCGATGGCTGTCTCGACCTTGCCTTCACTCTTCGCTGCAGCAGCTGCGGGCAGGTGAAATGCACCCAATCAGACCACATCGTGCTGTCTGTGTCAACCAATTGTTCGTTCTTTGTGAGAAAGGACCCCGCCGACTTTGTATGTCATGGCTGCCAAATGACGTAGCGAAGGAAGGCACATATCATTTCGTTTCGTTTGCAGGAAACAACCAGAAAACCATCATGAGGTCAGTTTTGGTTTTAGTTGGTTTTCTACGGAGTAATCACAATTCACAACCCCTTCCCATCTCTTGTCAACTCGAATCAACACCATCCACGCCAACCCACGACACGAATTAAAACAGCCAAAACATATTTGCTCAGCCAAGTGGTACTTGCCGTACTTTTATGAATCATGGCTTCTTCCACTGAAAAGGGCATCGCCACCACGAACGAGGTGATTGAGAGCGCCGTCATCCGGGCTCCGCTCTCGCACGTCTGGCATTTTATTAAGCTGCCCGACTTCCATAAGTTCTGGTCTGCGATTGAGAAGGCCGAACACGTCAAGGGCACCAGCCACGAGACGGACGTGGTTAGGTGGACCTTCAAGGACGGCAGTGTCGTCGAAGTGAAGCAGGACGAGCATAGCGTGAGCATCTTGGCTCCCCCGTGATGCGTGTGGACGGTGTGGTCAACAATGTTGACACATTTCAGAACCTGGAACACTTCATTACGTACAGTGTCATCAACGCCGAGCCCAACCTAACGTACTCGAGCGTCGTGAGCACTATTCGCTGCTGGGCTGTTACCTCTGGCGAGCTCCAGGACACGACCTTTGTCCGCTGGACATCCAAATTCTCGAGCGATGCCGACATTGGTAAGCCCCGTGGCAACGGACTTTTTCGTTTCAAGATCCGGGACTAACTTTCTCTAGGGGTCATTGAAGATGCCAAGTACAAGCGCCGTGATGCACTGAAGGACCTTGCTGCGGCTGCTGCCAAGATGGTGAAGGAGCATTCAAAGTGAAAAGAGAACACAGACTTCCGCCCTTGGTGAGGTCGTTGGGAAAATAAGGCTGGTTTGAATCCCAACAACACCTGGCTAAGGTGATTACCGTCGACATTGTCTGGGAGGTTTAAGTGAAGTATCGCGTTATTGATACAACACCCCATGAAACCCGTTATGAATTCATTAATGAGGGACACGAATGGAAAAGCATTTCGCTCGACATTGCGAGCCTGTTGCTATTGATTTCCTCCATTTTATGGGAAGCATCCCGGTTGCGAGGACTCGATGTCGTACCCCCAAGTTCTCGAAGCTCGTGGTATGTGTGGAGCTCGTGAGCGACCCCTTTGAGAAACGATCACGGGGTTTTAATTTTGTTCAAATCATCGGTTCTTTCCCTGATTTTTGAACTTTGAGGTTTGAGCGGCGATCTCGGTCTGAAGATAGCCTAGGTCACGAGAACCAAGTCAATGTGTTCGTTTGTCACTCGTGCCCTCTTGGGTGCGCTGGCAGAGTTACATAAAGAAATCCAAAGTGCCTATAATGCCTTGCTCTGACACCATTCTTTACAGCAATTAAACCTCGATTTACTACCCGATTAACCCGTTGTCTCTTACCGCCACTGGCCATCATTGACTACCTACCTACCCATCAACTCGACTTGACCAACAGACCACCTACCCACAGCGCAGGATGGCATCCTTCGTAGGCTACTTGCCGGTCATGGCGACAACCAGCGTCTTCGTTCCCCAATTTACCACTCACTCCGGGTAAGGCAACCCTAGCACACCACCTACCCATCACCAGCACATGTATTCCCGTGCGGCCGGACATCCCCACCACCCACTCCCATCAAACCAACCCTACCCCATGACTCACTACCTACCTAACACAACAATGGATCCCACCCATTCAACTAGACACCGCAATCCAACCTCAACAGTTCGCAAGCACCCCCTCCCCCCGCCGTCATCATCCCGACCTCCACCATCACCTACCTCGGCAGCACCACCCCGCCCCCTCCTCCGCCACCGCCCATCTTCTTTGGCGCCGCCGTGCAGCCGGCCCATACTCATACCCACTCCCATACGCATACCCACACCCACACCGCTTCCTTACCTTGCTACGGCGCGGCTGTAACGTTTTCTCCGCCGCCGCCGCCGGTGCCGGTGCCGCTGAAGATTGCGCCTTGAGTGCCTGGCACGTGCCTACCTTAGTTGCGTGGGGGGTTGAGGATTGGGGAGGTGGGTTTGGGGTGGGAGTTTGGGTTGCTGGACCCTGGGGGTCGACGAGGTATGTGGTGTGCTTTTTTTTTCCTTGTGGGTTGGTTCTTTCTAGGGTGGGATGGGCGCTGATCGGGGGTGTTTGGGGGGTTGTAGGAGGGCCTTTCCTGGCTTTGGCTTCCCTCTTTTTTTTTCCTTGCGTTCCTTCTTTTGGCAAGGCAAGGGGATGGATATATCGGAGGGTTAGGCGGGAGATTACGCGTTGCTGGACAGCTGGGGGACACGTTCATTCATGGGTGTTCTTATTTCTCGGGGACATGAGTTTGGTAGTTGGCTCTGCAACGGAGCGCCGTTTCCTTTACTTGTTTGCTCCTGCGGCAGTGCCGTGGTAGATGTTGCGTTGCTTTCTGCCCTTGTATTTACGACATGTTCTTCGAAGCCCGCTTCCTACCTCCATTTCTAGCCCTCATAGGTACAGCTATACACTTGATGAAGTGAAAGCTATGTGGATGCTTATTCAAATCATTTGTGTTGTATTCTGTTAATATGCCCAAGGCCACTCGGTATGGGTATCAATTTTCATCCCAACTCTCCCTGCTTTCCATTACAATGTGCTTCCCCATTGAACAACTCGAATTTCGAACACATAACCAAACGGCGCCGAGGAGGGGGAGTGGTGCAGTGGTTAACCGCAACAACGAGTTTCTCAGAAACCATGCAATGTGGATCGTGCGTAAGTCAAGCAGGCCACGCCTTCGACTCAATTGTTTTGCATCTTTCTGCTTTTTGTGATCAATTTGATATTCTACTTCTACCTAGTACTGGGTCTCTTTCCAACCTTTACTGCGGATCAAGACACTCACATTCCTTCCCTCGCCGTTCGCATCTACTGCCCCATCGGGCCGTCAAGAATCAAGTCAATTTTCCACAGCCATAGGGCCGACCAAGTGGCGTTAATACCCGAGCGCCCAGCGGGGGGATCATTTGTAGACAATGATGAAACGTCCAAATAACGACTTTTGAGTGGGTATGCTGAGTGGGTAGGGGTCGAAGTAGTATAAGGAACATGAAGGATCAACGAAACTCGAGGTCGAATTTATAGCGAAATAAGTTGAATAGCATATGTACAATATCAAGCTTAGCGACTTTGGGGATTGGCTCTGGAAGTTCTCGAGGATGATTACATCATATACGAATAGAGTTGCTTCGTAGAGATATAAGCAAATTATTGGCATGGGAGACAACATCATTCGTTCCCTGGCATGCTGTCATCAACAGATGCGGTTAAGGTAAGGTACCTACTGTACTTGGCACCATGATGTCCAGCATCCTTCCCGGCAGGAAATCCCAGCAGCTGGGCCCACAGGCGGCCCCTCGGCCGCGGGCAAACTTTACACTCCGGGTCCAGTCCAATCTAGCCAGTCTCCGCCGCCAAAACTCCCCAAAAATTCTGGCCGGGCATCGGAAGCCGGAGATAGGGCGCTTTAGGCCCGCTCGGGCCGGAGCAGGTGCAAAACATACTACGTGTGGCATGCTAATGGCGCAGTTTACAGGGCCGGGTTGCATGATGCAGTAACGAGCGTATTGCCCCGAAGCCGAGTCCTAGGTGATACAAAGCCACGCGTTGTCAAGGCCCGAGACTGTCTGGGGATCTGATAGTTAAAGGGCAGTGGTTTGCAGCGTTTGCGTGCCAGGGGTCTCTTGCCGTTTGCAATGGAACGGGTTGCCACAAGACTCGGTCGTTCCTTCGCCTTCAAATCCAGGCCACCAACTGCTGTTATTGCTTTGCGCGCATCCGTTTCCTTCTCAACCGTTGCCGCCGCCGCAGCATCCATGGCCGTGTACTCGAGCGTCGTTTCCAAGGTGGAGGGTACGGATATCCCGGAGGATGCCCGCCTCGCTCCTCACCATGTCAAAGGGAGTAAGGGGGAAACCATCAAGTTTCGAAACCCACACCCGTCCGCTGGCGGCACCCCGCCCAGCTCGCCGTTTGTAGTTGGCAGCCAGATCGCCTGGTAAGTTAAATCCCTACCTTAATAAATATGGATGTATAGCCAGGGTTGCTGACATGATGCAGGGCCCGTCTCACAGGTGGCATGCCAACTCCTGACGTCTCAAACGTCAAAATCCCCGTCGTCAAGCCCGAATTCTTGTCGGAGCGGACCGGGTCAACAGCGCTGCGAGCCACTTGGCTCGGCCATGCCTGCTATTTTGTCGAGTTCCCCAGCGGGCTACGGGTGCTATTCGACCCGGTATTTGAGGACCGCTGCACGCCGGTGCAGTGGTTTGGCCCCAAGCGGTATTCGCCGCCGGCATGCTCGCTCTCGGAGCTGCCGCCTATCGACGCCGTGGTGATTTCGCACTCGCACTACGACCACCTCTCTCACACGAGCGTACAGGAGCTCGCGAAGCGGAACCCCAACGCCCAGTTCTTCGTCGGCCTGGGGCTGGAGAAGTGGTTCCGCGCCAGCGGCATCCCCAATGTGACCGAGATGGACTGGTGGCAGGACGCAGACCTGGTCCTGCAAAAGGACAAAAAGGAGACCACCGCAGCGGCCGCCGACGGCGACAAGTCTGCGCCCGGCACCATCTCGGCGCGCATCACCTGCCTGCCGTGCCAGCACTCGTCGGGCCGGACGGGCCGGGACCATGACCACACGCTGTGGGCGTCGTGGGCGGTCAAGTCGGGGGACAAGTCGGTGTGGTTCGGCGGCGACACGGGCTACCGGCGGGTGCCCAAGACGCCGGTCGAGGTGGACGACTACGGGCCCGAGTACGACGCGCTCCCGCGCTGCCCGCAGTTCCGCCAGATCGGCGACCTGCGCGGGCCCTTCGACCTCGGCCTGATCCCCATCGGCGCCTACAAGCCGCGCTGGCTGTTCAGCTGGATGCACGCCAACCCCTACGACGCCGTCGAGATCTTCAAGGAGACCCGCTGCAAGCGCGCCATGGGCATCCACTGGGGCACCTGGGTCCTGACTTGCGAGGAGGTCGAGGAGCCCCCCAAGCTGCTGAAGGAGGCCCTCAAGACGAGCGGGCTCCCCGAGACGGGCGTGTTTGATGTTTGCGCTGTGGGGGAGACGCGCGAGTTTTGATCAGGTCAAGGTCCCAGTCACGTCCCGGGCACATCTGTGGGCTGCTCTACGGTTGGCGCGACGCACCCTTGGCTACCTATCATTGAAGGGCAGGACCTTTATGTCCGCGATTCTTCCTTGCGTTCTTAGTGTTGTAACTCTACTCATGATACCTATATAACCCTGAACCCCAAGGCAACCAACGGTTAACTACCAAGTCTTCTAACTCTCACTTATATTCCTCGTTTTACACCTGCCCTGAACCTGACAAAGAAGCTGGCGCAAAGAGCAGCGGCAGCTCTCTAAACAGCGTCTCCGTTCAAACCCTCTTAACGCCCCTATCTCTCGCCCAAAAATCCCATACCAACGCAGTAAACAGAGCCACCCCCCTGCCCGCAGCCTCAAACCCTAAAACCCGTGCTCCGAAGCGACCGCCCGTTCCAGACCTCCAAGCAAAACAAAACACACAACCCCCCCGGAACCCCCGGCGCCAGCCCCCCATCCTCCACCGAGAAACCCCACAAGGCAGTTGCGGGCGGGAGAGGCAGCCCCACTGATCGGCCGGGCGGCTCCCGCGTCGCCACCACCTCAATGCGCAGATAGCTCGGGTGGCTCGGGTGGCCAGGCCCGGACCCGGGAGCTTCCTCGCCGGTTGATGGGTCAAGTTAGCAATACGGCTACCATTCGCGGGTGATGGACTGTGTGAGGGGAGTTGGAGAGTTTTATTCACTTAGGGTGGGGAGGGCAGGAGTCTGTTTGGGGTGCACAGTGCATGCGGTGTTGGGTGGTTGTGGTCGAATATTCGTGCATACAACCCCAAACAAACCGTTAACCATTTTTTTGTTTATTTAAGTAGACCACAATACGCGATCAACCACCAAGTAACATAAAAAAGCCGAGAAAAAAAAAAAAAGGCAAAAGCTCACCGGCCAGCCCCCCGAAGGGAGGTGGCCAGCTACGAAACCCCCGGTGGGATTTCTCCGATCGAGAGACAGAGACTTAAGGGGGAGAGCCCCCTTAGATCCTCGCCCGAGGCATCGCTCGAACCCGCAACCTCTTGGAACAGCTCTGCCCGGGGCGGAGGAGGACTGATGCAAGAATCCCCACTGTGTGATCAGAGTTACTTAGAGATATTCCGTGTCAGGCCGCCCCACTTTGGTCCTCTGCAAATAGTCTGCGCTCTGCGCGCACAATTATATTGCAGTGCAGGCTGAGGCGCCTTCTACCTTTGTAGAGACAACTCTTTCTTCTACCTTTTTTCTACTATTTGCAATTAGATGCAGTGTCCCGCATCAAGGACCACCGCCAGTGCCAATTAAGCCACTGCAGTTTGGGCGGTGGTCCTCGTTGAAGACTTGCAGGAAAGAACTTGTACATATATTGTGTAACGCCGAACCATGATTATGCATTTCCGTAACCAAGATTTGTATCGTACAGAGACTTTGCATTCTGGGTGCTGTTTCCAATACGACGAGTGCATCGCCATCAACCAACCCGCCCCCGCCTTTTCCCCTTCCTAATCGTACCCTGCGATCACATCCTCCGCAGCCCTTCAAAAACACTCGCCCTCAGCAGGCATCAGAACAAGCACCACCCAGCCCACCTTCCCCTCACCATCCTTTAACGGCACCCAGCTACTAACAATCCGCTTCATACGCACCCCTTCCCCCAGGAGACAAAACATGACTCAATAACCCGCTCCCACGGTCCAGTGAGCTACTGACTCTCGGCCTAGAGTCAAAGGGAAGCGCCTCTCCCGACGACGTCGCCGACCCCGAAGTAGTGCCATTGATCTGGATAATCGGCGCCCCACTCCTAGACCCCCTTGCCGATCCCTCGGGCCCGCCCACTCGCACCATCAGGTCGGCCCTGACACTCTCCCCGCGGTCGAGCCTGGCTAGCATTTCGGCCTTGAACACGCGATCGAGTGTGGGCGAGTTGAGGTGTGACGAGAGCACCGAGAAGATGTCGCTGCCCAGGAGGGGGGATTCGGGAGGCCGGGAGTGGGGTTGTGGCTGCGTCTCAAGACCGAGGAGGGAGAGGGCATGGGAGGAGCAGAAGGACACGGGCAGCCGGGGTGTGGCACTACGGGAGCGTTCTTCGCGGGCGAGCCGCTTACTCCCGGACTGCTGTCGGCGATTGTGGCTAGTTGACGGCGGGTGGGGGCTGGTGTAGCGCATGACTAGGAAGCGAGAGTACGGGGTACTGTTCTCGTCGAGCTGTTGTTCCGACGGACGGCGCTGGTGGAGCTCCATGTGTGCGCTGAAGGGGCTGAGAGGAGGGCAGTTCCGGGAGGCCTGGGGTGGTGATGAGTTGTCGTCCGTGGTGGGCTCCGAGGCCGTGCTGCGGTGCGAAGGGGAAGAGGCACGCAGGGAAGGCGCCTTGCGGTGGAGGCGGTGGAAGAAGCGCCAGCGGCGGGAACCTGGCTTTCCTTCAAACTTTTCTTCATGCTGGTCATTGGAGTTGGGGACTTCTAGTTTGTCGGAACTCTGCCGTGCTGGCCAGATCGGGGATGTTGGAGATTCGGGGGATAGTGTGGGCTGTTCTTGTCGAGGCGGACCAAAGTTCAAGACGCCCATGATCTCCATGTAATCAGACCCCATATTCTCCGAGACATTGACCTGGGCGCCGAGGAAATAACGCACAGTCCCATTTTCCATGAGGGGACAAATGAACAAGAGATTCCAATAGGGAGTCCCGTCGGGGCGGTAGTTGATGAGTAGCTCGGTAGCCTCCCTTCCAGCCCCTACGGCTTGGCTGAGCCGGAATGCCGCTGTCGCTTCGGTAGCAATCCCTTGAAGGAGGCGACAATTCCGCCCGACAAGTTGCCTCCGCGAATACCCTAACATGGCCGAGAGCCCATCGGACGCGAAGATGACGGGATTGTCGGGCTGATGCGGGTCGGTAAGACAGAAAGCTTCGCCAAGGCCGGGGTAAGGGGTGTTAGTCTCGCCGGCCAACGAACGGTTTGAGGTCAACGAAGTCGTCAAACGCTGAGAAAGCTGGTATTTGACGAACTCTGGGTAAAGGCTCTTAGATAATCGGTCCTCAGCCGTAGACTTTGCGTCCCGGTAAACTTTGTCAAGGGCCGGTAGCGCTGATCTTGCACAAAACTTGATGTCCGACTTGAGAGCACCTGCCACCTCCGATGAGAGCTCGAGCGGCGAGGTTGCGGTTGTGCCGGTGAAGTTCGAGGATATGTAGCTCATGGAAGAAATTAGGTTCCCGAGTGCCCGAGAATACTCTTCCACCTGTAATCGGATTAGCATGTCTGGCGTCGTGACGTTGGGGGTGTGGGGCGCAATGACCTTGCGCAAGAAGTCGATATCCGATCCGTCATGTCTGGTTTCTGCAAACGCACAGAGCCTCCGAACCGTCTCTTTATTGGAAAATGCCAATTTGACCACGGCTGGCTCGAAAAAGTCGGGAATGACCCTGCCGTTGGACACGAACCCGCCAAGTTCTGGGCTGAAGCTGCGACCCAAAGCGAACTCCTCCACACTACTGTTGCTGTCGAAGCTCAATGCTCTAGCGGGAAGATGCCGTGTAGACACCGGGCCGGCCGAGTTAGAGTTTTTGCGTTGACGAAAGGCAGCTTGATTTGTGTGCAATGCCAGGCCTGAATCGCTTCTTAGTCGATGGTGGGAATTTTTCCGCTGGGGTTGAGCTGGCTTGGAGCTCGGGGGCGGCGACAGAGCCGTCATGATAGGGTTGCTCCATTGTCTTTCGTATTGTTGGGGTAACACTAGGACCGGATTCGACTTGCTGTTGCGGCTGACCCTGTTGAGGTTGTCCCCTAACGTGGGTAAAGAATCGGCTGTATTCGACCTCACGGGCGGCATGATGTCAGAGGGAAATCGCGCCTCAAAATCTTGCGAAGGCCTCTGCTTTGTGCCAGGTGCAGTCGAGTGTGCGAAAGAGCAAAAGACAACTGCCAGGGCCGGAGGGCAAGTCGTCTTGAGATCTAACGAACTCGAGGAGGTGAATAACGGGCAACGGCGTTCTTATAAAGGGTTGCTGAAGCGAACTGCAAACTGGTTTGGTGATATGCCCCCCTGATAACAATGACTCGCGATATGGGCCCCGCGGTCAACTCCGCCAACAAGACCCGGACGACCGCGACCTTGGGCGTGGGTGGCGCGGTCTGACGAACGAGTGGAGATCGGAAGCTCGATCCAGGCTGCGTTTGAAGCCGGCTCAATGAGCGCCATGGGCGCCGCGATTATGTGCGGGGCCGCCACGTCGTTTGCAGATATGCCATGGTATACCGTCTTGTTGGCTCAATGCATACCGTGCAAACGCGAAAACCGTGATTGGCATCTTGGAGCCGCCGCTGGTATCCGTCTCATCGATGCTCCAGGACGCCAAAAGTAAAGCTGGCCACCTACTTTAGCTAGGAAACCGCTTCCGTGACAAATTTTCGAAGCCGTCTAACTCGAAGCGATGGCGTCTAAAAGCGGCGCTAACGCCATTGTGATTAGACATCATTCTCGAAGAGGATGGAGAGAAAAGCCTACCATTGAGGTTATGCTCATCCTCTATGGTACTTGTTTCAGAATCTCACTTGGAGATCGGGTATCTGCATCCGCTGTGATACATGGATAACTTGGTGTCATGGTTGGGTGATGGTCGTTGCACTGTGCCCGGCTGCGTGCAACCGAAAACTGAATCTGGGGGGAACCTGGAGTCTGGACCTCGCGGTTTCTGGTTCGGAAACTGTGTGGATATAAAGGGTCAGTGGGTTGGCCTGGAATACTGTCCTCTGAAGAAACTTACCCCGCGATCGTTCGACATTCCGAAAGTTGGGACGACTCGGGACGATATCAGTAGTGTATTTGGAGTCGGTTGGTGGGGCGTCGGGACGTTTTTGAATCGGTGTGAGTGGGAGTGGGGGCGGGGGATCGCCGGGATCTCTCGGCAGTGGGCCCTCGCTGCGGATAACCCCCTGCAGCAAAAAGATAGGCGCCAAAAAGGGCAAGTGGACGCACCCACAGACTTCATCAGGTAATTTCACCTCCTCACTGAACCGCCCATGTTCGAACTGACCTTTTTGTTTCGGGGTTAGTTACTGCGATGCGCTCGGTTGAGGGTAACCTTGTTGTTAAACGCATCATCCTGGATCCTTTCCCGCATTCCAACAGCGCATCCGCCATACACTTCAATCCCCCCATGTTGCGATGACCTCGCGCAGTGGACTCGATGGATGAGGATTAGGAATGGCGTTGGTCAGTCGACATGGCACAAACTGGAAGGTGGTTGCCGGCATGCATCAGTTCCAAGTTCTCTCCTCGGGTTGGGCATGTCGCGCAAGGCCACGAGACACAATTTAATTTCGGACAGTCACTTCTGGATCTGCACGGGTACCTTCCGGATCTGTATCACCCTTCTGTGTAAACACACCTTTGAAGCAGGTACATATGTAGGTGCTCAGGGGCTTGGGCATACTGTGAGATGACCGTGTCTGTTGCTGTCCGACGCTCCGCCGTTCATAAAGTGACGGCCCAACCATCAGACACTCCTGGAGGTTCGAACCCTCTGACTGGCAACTGCCTCATATCCAACAGTCACCCACTATTTCCGTGTTCATCACCATGGCCTTGCTCCTCATCTGGGGTTGGTTGACCCTAATGGGCAAGGCGCAGGCCCGGGACGCCTTTGACCCTCTCGCATACGTCGACCCGTTGATCGGAGCCAGCAACGGCGGCAATGTGTTTCCCGGCGCTTCAATGCCATATGGTATGGCCAAGGCTGTTGCCGACACCAACAGCGGGAGCAGGCAGGGCGGCTTCACTATGGATGGATCCCCCGTGACAGGCTTCAGCACGATGCACGACAGCGGTACCGGAGGCAGCCCCAGTTTGGGAAACTTTGCCCTCTTCGCCTATACAAACTGCCCCAAAGGGGACATCAACCAGTGTAGCTTTCCCAAGAAAACGCGTGCTGCGCATGGGCGCTTCAAGAACAGCAACGTATCGGCGAAGCCGGGGACTTTCGGGATCACGCTAGACAGCGGCATTCGAGCCGAGATGACCACAACCCATCACGCCTCGCTTTTCAGCTTCTCCTTCCCCAGTCTCGGGCCGGACAATGAACCAGCTCAGCCCCTTATTCTCCAGGATCTCACAGACCTAGCTGACTCCAGGCAGGACAATGCTACGGTCACTGTGGACCCCGTGACGGGCCGCATAACTGGGAGTGCCCGCTTCCTGCCCAGCTTTGGCACCGGGACTTTTGTTTTGCATTTCTGCACCGACTTCTCTGGCGCCGATATCGTGGACAGCGGCATCTTTGTCGACAGCAGGGCCAGCACCGAGGTCCACGACATCACCATCTCGAGATCCATCAACGGCTACCCACTTCCGGGGGGTGCTTTTGTGAGGTTTAATTCGGGTGCCGAGCCCATACTTGTCCGGACTGCTACCAGCTTCATCAGTGCCCAGCGAGCTTGTGAGCATGGCGAGCGTGAGATTCCGGACTTTGACTTCACTGCCGTCTCGGAGGCTGCAACAGAGGCATGGAGGGAGAAGATGAGCCCCATCAGGGTGTCGACAAACCAGGTCGACGGCTCAATGTTAACAAACTTCTACAGCGGCATCTATCGGACCATGATCAATCCACAAAATTATACGGGCGAGAATCCGCTGTGGTCTAGCAGCGAGCCCATATTTTGACTCTTTCTACTGGTACGATACCTACTTGGACGTACTTGTGGTTGTGGCTAAATGATACCTAGCCTGTGGGACCAGTTCCGATCACAGCTCCCTCTACTGGCCATTACGGATCCCTTGGCTCTGACTGACATGGTTCGCTCGCTCATTGACACCTACCGTCACTTGGGGTGGCTCCCCGATTGTCGTATGAGTCTGAACAAGGGCTACACTCAAGTAAAGAGCACCGCAGTCCTCTTCTTCTAGGAACCTAGAGCTAACATTGCCAGGGCGGATCTAACGCCGACGTTGTGCTGGCGGATGCGTATATTAAAGGATTGAGGGAAAACATTGACGTAAGACCCCATCTGTTGTTACTTCTTTGAGCGGGCACTGACGGCCGACAGTGGGACGATGGATATGCCGCCGTTGTAAAGGATGCCGAAGTCGAACCTTATGACTGGTGCTGCGAAGGCCGGGGAGGCCTCGACAGCTGGAAGTCCCTCGGCTACATCCCGGTCCAGGACTTCGACTACAAAGGCTTTGGTACCATGACGAGAAGCGTCTCGCGGACGCTCGAGTACGCCTACAATGATTTCTGCATTGCCCAGATGGCCTCCAGCCTCGGCAAGGAGAGTGACAAACAGAAGTACATCGAGTCTAGCGGCAACTGGGAGAATCTCTTCAAAGCGGATCATGTCTCAAACTGGTGGAACGGCAGCGAAACCGGCTTCACAGGTTTTTTCCAACCCCGTTACCTCAACCAAACCTGGGGCTACCAGGACCCCCTGAACTGCAGCAACCTCGACTCTTTCAGCGTCTGCTCGCTGCAGAACACCGGCCGCGAGACTTTTGAAAGCAGCATCTGGGAATACGGATTGTAAGCAAACCCCCCCCCCCTCCCCCCTCTTCCACCCCCTTTTTCTCCAACCCACAACCCACTCACTGACCCACCAACCCCCCCAACCCCTTCCAGCTTCGTCCCCCACGACCAAGCCTCCCTCATCACTCTCTACGGCGGCCCCACCGCCTTCATCTCCCGGCTCAACTACCTGCACGACCACTCCATAACCTACATCAGCAACGAGCCCTCCTTCCTAACCGTCTTCCAATACCACTACGCGGGGCGCCCTGCCCTCTCCGCCCTGCGCTCGCACTTCTACATCCCGGCCTTCTTCTCCCCGACCCCCGGCGGCCTCCCCGGCAACGACGACAGCGGGGCGATGGGCTCGTTCGTGGCCTTCGCCATGATGGGCCTGTTCCCCAACCCGGGCCAGGACGTGTACCTGATCACGCCGCCGTTTTTCGAGGCCGTCCATATCACGCACCCGCTGACGGGGCGCACGGCGACGGTGCGGAATGTGAATTTTGACCCCGGGTATGCGGCCGTGTATGTGCAGAGTGCCACGCTGGATGGGGAGCCGCATACGCGCAACTGGGTCGATCATAGTTTCTTTACGGAGGGGAAGGAGCTGGTGTTGACGCTGGGGCGGAACGAGAGTTCGTGGGGTACCAGGGTGGAGGATTTGCCGCCGAGTTTGGGGGAGTATCAGGGGTTTGGGACTGGGGTTGGGGGGAACGGTTCGACTCGGAGGACGGCGGCCGGGGCGGGTTTGTGGAAGAGGGGGGTCCCTGGGAGTCAGTTTGGAGGGTAGATGGGGTTGGGAATGTGAGGGACACATGCGTCGAATGGAGGATCCAACTAATGTTGTGGCGAGGTTGGGTTATGGATATGGCGGATTCGGCGAGATGGAGTAGGAATCCCGATCGCTATTTGCCTCGCCGCTAATACCATCGGTTCACGATCGTTGGAGATTGTCCGACAAACACATTCAAAACTAACAAGCCGTTGTACTCAAGCCATCCGTTTAAAAGCAACACTGGAGGTAGTACGGGTATCTAATTGGGAGTCCCAACCTGATGATACTCCTGCTCTGGAACCCTTTCTTTCCCCTTGACGCCATTCCCCATTTTTTACACCTTCCGGTGCCGCAATACCCCGTGTAAATGATGATGCCCCCACCCCTCCGGACCTTAAGCCGTTCAAGATATTGTAAGAAAGCAAGACATGATTTCATGAACAAGGCCGACGGACAAGCCATTATTGTAACACAGGCACCACGATATCAGGAGCAATCCTGTCGCGATGGTCCTTCATCCCACCACCAAAACCAAAACATATGGATCTAGAGCTTTCATCCATTGATCAATGCTCGCCTGAAGGGGGGTGCATGACATCACAATGGGGACAGACGAGGTCGGATATGTCGTATTCGTCATCTTCTTCATCGTAATCTAGAGGGTCGATTTCAAGGCCAGTGAGCCGGTCGAACTCGACCCAAATGCGCTCCCCGCTGTGCTTATGGCGAGGTACCCGCTTAAATAGTGTCCGGCGTTCCTTCCAGGGAGATTCCGGGTGTCCCTCCTCCTTGGGGGCCGGTGGCATTCTGTGGTGTCCGGCGTGGCTATGGCGGTGGTGGGCATGAGAGGGCTGTGGAGCTGCCGGCTTGTTTTTACTGCGCGCATACTCGTCTGCAAGAGCCTTCCACGAGCGAACTACCTTGGGATCCCAAGATGTCATCCAGCTCCAGCGGTTTAGCCTCTGGCCTTTCGGGGGTTTTTCTATCTGGCGGAGTTGATTCCCAGAGTAGACGTAAGTGGCGTCTGATTTGAGAACGAGGCCCTCATCTTTAACCATCCCAGATAATTCGGACACCAGCTCATCGCCGAGATCGCAGGCCGGGAGACCGGTCAGTTGCAGTTCGTTTAGTGTGCAGCCCAGATCGTGCGATGCAAAGCTGTGAAGGAAGGATCCTGAGCCTGGGCTGAGAAAGCTATCGGGAAAGTTGACAAAATCCATCCTCAACGTCTCTAAACCAGGCAAGAGGCGAGGGCGCGGTTGCCCTTTGGGATGATGGGGGTCAAAAGGTGGCCGCATCGCGTCGAGAAAGTCTACGACTTGCTCCCACGTGTAGCTGCGAAACCCCTTGCGGGCGAGATTCTCCTCCTTGATTCGTAGGGTTGTCTTCAGATTGATCGTTTTGGCGTATGTGTCGGCCGTAGAAGGGTAGGGGGCGAGATGTTTTCGCTCTTCGTCATCGTAATAGCGAGCGATGATGCGGAAAGTGGCGTACTTGATACCTTTGCGGTGTTCAAGGCTCAAGTTGGCGAAGTTGCGCAAAGCTACATGGCTCGTGAAGATGAACGTGTTATTGTTCCAGAGAAAGCGAGTGCCCTCGATCAGGTAGGCTTTACAGGTCGCCAGGAAGCCAATCGCAATCTGGTTATCGGCCGTTCTTTCGGCGGCTGACAGGGTGTCTCGGTTCGACTTGGACAGAGGGTCGATAATCGGCGTCTTGCTTGTTAAAGCGTACTCCAAGATGTAGAGCTGGATCTCCACGGGAAGCATGGGCAGATGTGAATTTTGCGGCGAAAGTGACATCGAACCCTTGGATTTGCGAGTCCGAGACCGCTTAGGAGAAGACCAAGAGCCTCTGGTCAGATCGTCCGGGTCGAGAGTCAACCGAGGATCCCAGGAGATACCGTTCTCTCGCAAGAGCTTTTTGAGGCGCAAGTTCTCGGCCTCGAGTAACCGATTTCGAGCGCGGGTGGGTTCGTCATACCAAGCCTTGGCCTGCTCTTCTTGATCGCGTTCCTCACCCGGTATGACGCTCTATAAAGCATCAGTAAAGTCCTGATACATCCTATTTGAGGCCGAGCACATCGCTGGAAATGGCGTGCGGGGGGGCGAATTTCACTCACGGTGTCTGGGTCCCAGCTCATCTTCGTCAGTGAGGGGAAAAGCGGCGACGAAGAAAAGTGGGCAAGCGATTGATCTGGAAAGTCGCGATCTGCGTGTTAAATGGCGGGGTCGCTGCAACAAATGTTGGGTTAGTACCTCAAAGGACAATGAGTGTCGCTTGGGATGATGGAACGCGTAGTTGGCCGTTTGTTGGGGAAAGTCGTCGGTTGCACAAAAAACTGATCGGCTGATGAAGAACGATGTGGCGCCGCTGACGGAGTAAGAATGTGCGCGTGGGATGAATGGATGGAAGCCTCAGCTCGGGCCCTCAATGACTGAGAAAAATCCCGTGTTGAAATGAGAGAAATGGAAGAGAAAACAGCTAAGGTCCTCCATGTATGTGTTTTTGGTCGAATTTGGAAAGAGGAACCAATTCCCCAGGCAACACAATCGAATAATGACATGATGCTTTGGGTCAAGCGTTCTCACATCCGAAGTTCAGGGGCTCCTTCCTTCTTTCCTAAGCGATAAAACGCCACGGTATGACACTAATGCGCCACCGCTCCACGCTGAGTTGAGTTTGCATCCGAATCCACTAACTAGCATGTCTAGTGGATGACAGAAAGAGACCGAGAGAAGCAGTTACATGTTTTTTTTTTTTTTTTTTGTTTTTTTTTTTTTTAAAAAAAAAAAAAATAAAAAAAAAAAAAAAAATGGGCACTCAAGTGCAGCTCCGCCTGCCTAACCCATGTCAGATTATGAAGTGCAAAGCGAACGTGATTAGCAGTGAGCGTTGGGATGGAACGGAGCGCGAAACACCAACAGAAGAGTTGGCGGTAATCTAGGATGAGCGAAAAAAAGAAAAGAAATGGCTCAGGCACTTTTCATGCCATGTTGGATGTTAATGGTCATATTTGATGTGTTATGGCCCTCAGGGAGCAAGATGAAGACAGCAGTAATCCACACCGACAGCGGTTGGGATCATGTGTGGATCGTGGTGCATAGGATATCTAAAGAGCTCGGAACTTAACTGAGCTCGAATCGCCGGTGGCTAAACCCTGCCAAGCCACGACTGATGCATCGTTAGGCTTCTTGCAGATACAAGGTACCTAATCGATTTTATTCAGAATCGCCACTACAAATATGACATGTTCCGCTGCAGGCTGACGTCAGTGGCCGGTTATCCAGGTTGTGGTGATGGCATGCTCAAAGTTTACATCATCATCCGGATGGGGATACATAACTAGTTATACGGCAACCCGCTTACACACTTTGTCCTTGTCTTTGATGGTCGAGAACATATAGTAGCGACTTACACGGCAACACATAACATCAGCCCGTAACATCAGCAAATAACAACAAACAAGCAAACAAATAGAAAGGAGAGGCTCCATACCCAACATGGCCGAACAGACCGAGGCTTCAGTGAAGCACGCCGATCCCTACAAAGAGGCCAACGCCGACGAGGATGTGCCGTTAGATCAGAAAGTCCAAGACCTCAGCAACTTCATGACGCATTGCAAGTTTGGGATGATGACCACTCGGGACGCCGGTTCCGGAAACTTAGTGTCAAGGTGTATGGCGCTGGCCGCTCAGGTACGTAATCCGCCCCAACCGCGCAAGCAACAAAGCGATTGTCCCCCTAATCAAACGCTTTACAGGAAAGCGGCGGCATCGACCTCCTGTTCCACACAAACACCGAGTCGGGCAAGACGGTTGACATTGCCAGCGATTCGCACATCAACATCAGCTTCCTCAACTACGCGGGTGACTGGGCATCGGTGAGCGGCACAGCCAATGTGGTCACCGACCGGTCTCTCGTCCAGAAGCATTACAGCCAGCACCTCAAGGCTTGGCTGGGAGACCTGGGCGACGGCGTCCATGACGGCGGGGTAAACGACCCTCGCATCGGCATCATCCGGGTCCAGATGACTACGGCGCACTACGCCATCTCTTCCAAGAGTATAATCGGGCAAATGGCCCAGGTTGCCCAGGGGGTGGTGACGGGGAAGCCAGCGTCGGTGAACAAGTTGCGTGAGATCAGTGCCACCGAGGTCATCCAGTGGAGATCGTCTCACTAGGTGGATGCTGGTTGGGAAGCCAAATTGAACGCGAACCCCGTGGTGGACGGATATCTCATGGTTTTGACGCCGAGCCAGCTGTTGCCTGGACGAATTTGTATGATAGGATCAATCGCATTGACTGACTTACTGCCTGCCCTCGTACTCGGCCTTCCATATCCTATCCCAGTTTTCCTTGTTGATGGCAAACTCGCGGACAAAGTCGTGCTCCAATTCATGTGTCCTCCTCCCTAGGAGCACCATGCTGTGCAACGGGGGCCCAAGCTCTTCATCGGCGTCGCAGAGCTCCTTCAGCGTACCGGCGACAAATTTCTCCGTCTTTCCGCCCACCCGCGCAGCGCCAATGGCCAAGCTTTCAGGCCCATAAGCTCCCAGTCCTTTCTCTTCCTCGATCTCGAGCATCTGCTGTGCGCAAGTGCCGACCGACATGTAGCGCGGCGGCTCGTAGATCTTCCTGCCGCGGGCCATGTTCTCCAGGCTCTGCTCCTTGACCTTGATGTCGAGAAGGATGAGCGTATGCAAACCAATGTCTCGGTTCTCCTTGATCCGGTCGTAGAAGCTGGGCCGGGCGCCAGTTGTCGGTGAAGAACACCATGCTGACGGTTTGGCCAAAGTTGTAGAGCTGGAGCCCAGCGGCGCCAATGCCCGACATGATGGACGCGTTGGGGACGGTCCGTACTTGGATACCGAGCTCGCGCGCGCGGAGGACCATGTCCGTGTGGGTCGTCGCACCGAAGGGATCGCCGACAACTAGGAAGGCTACGTCGACGTTTTGGGCATCGCGAAGGATCTCGTCGCTGTTAGACTCGACCATCTCACGGTCGGCAACTACGATGGAGCGGCCATAGTAGGATTCCTACTGTGCATTAGCGTTAGCCGAGCCTGGAGTTGGCAAAAAAAGAAAAGAAAAAAAAAAGAAGAAATACAAGAATGGTTGGTTACATACCAAGACAGACTGGTCGACAAGCAGGATGCTAGTGTACGCTTCGAGGTACACCCGAGAAGCCTTCTTCACGACTTCAAGACCCTTGACGGTAATGTCCGTCTCGTCAGAAAGACCAAGGCCAACCAAATACAACATTTTGTCTTTGAGAAAATGCGTGTTATCTTGTCGAAACGAAGAGCTTAGAACGGAGGTAAAAGAAGCGGCGTTCGAAATTTACCCCGCCAAAACTGCCCCGCCAAAATTTCTCGTGAACAGCCGACAGGGGTGGTTTATCGTTATCGGGGTGGTCGCTACAGGGGGCATGGGTATGGCGCATGCATGTGCCGTGCCGAGACATCGCGTGTTCGTCTTTCCCAACCGCGACAAGCTCACCAACCCAAACCAACCCGATCCTCAGCAAACCGCCCACCATGCCCAAAAACGAATCGGCATACGGCCAGGCGGCCGGCGACACCGACTTCCGCAAAAAGTACGACCTCGACGAGTACGCGGCTAAGGCTAAAGACCGCGAGGCGGCCGAGAAGGAGGAGCGAAAGGCACGATGGGAGGCAAAGATGGCGGGCAAGAAATACTACAAACCGATGGACGGGAGCGAGACGCTCACCACGGCCCGCAACGCCACCCAGGACTTCAGCAAGCTGGTCGGGACGTCGACGCTGGTGCCCGCGGGCGCCGGCGTCGGCAAGCGCGGCCGCGGCGCCGGCTTCTACTGCGAGGCCTGCGACTTGACCTTCAAGGACAACCTGCAATGGATCGAGCATACCAACAGCATGCAACACCAGCGGAGCATTGGCGCTACAGGCGAGGTGCGCAAGGCGACGGCCGAGGAGGTGCACGCGCGCATCGAGGCGCTGTGGGAGCGGGAGCAGGAGCGCAAGAGGGAGCAGGTCGTTTCGCTTGCGGAGCGGTTGGAGGTGCGGAAGGAGGAGGAGGAGAAGGAGAGGGAGGAGAAGAGGCGGAAACGAAAGGAGGCGGAGGAGCGGAAGAGGTTGGAGAAGGAGGCTGCGGTGAAGGTCAAGACTGAGTATGGGGATGATGTTCGGATCGAGGGCGAACATGACGAAGACGACATGATGGCCGCTATGGGGTTCACGGGTTTTGGGGCTACGAGGAAGTAATAGGATGGGTGGGGCAACTTTGAGGTATTGCTTTTACGGATAAAAGCTCGCATTGGTTTTAGGTGGGCGAAGATACCAACCATAGGACGGCGTTTGGAGTTCAGGTTCGATGGTTGCACGCCTTGCGGCGGGATGCGGGCGGCAATCGAGAACAGCATATGGAAGCGCGAAAACAGCTATATTTCGGCGAACAAAAAACTTCTGGTCTCGGAACCCTATTGTTAGACGGCCAGCAACAAACATCGGGTTCAAGAAGGGAACGAGCCACGGGGTTATGTCGTCAATCACTGGTAGTGGTCACCCTGGCTTTGTATCGTACATCGAGCGCTCTTTTGGGGAGATTGATAAAGGCAAGTCATACTTCCTTACGCCGAAACTGTATGGCCGCTGAGGCAACAAGACCAAAGTGTTAGGTTACCTAGCTACCTAATACAACTAGTATCTCCTAGTGGTTTGAAGGGCACAAACGCCCTTCGTATTACAAGCCTATCAAGTAGCCTCCCGTTCCGGGTACTTCGCTCATTTGACACACTGCGAGTACCACTCATTGGTCGCCTTGCAAGTCCCCTCGGAACAAGACGTCGGGCCTGTCCAGTCCTTGCCTCCACACTGTCCATACAGAGGCGCTTTTCCACTGCCGCCACCGCCGGTGTTTCCACCGCCTCCCGAGTTCCCGCCGCCGTTGGCCTGTCCGCCGGTCCACACGGAATGCTTTCCGATATTGGTGTACGGGTAGTTGGGCACACCGTAGATCCAGAACCTCAGCGCGGGGTCCTCGGAGTCGTACAGACCCGGGATCTTGACCATGGGCCCCGGCTGGCCGTTGCCGTTACCGCCGACCTCGATCTGGGCGCACTCGAAGTAGAACTCGGTGTGGCCATCCTTGGCGCCGTGCAGGGCGATGTGCTCGACGCGCACCAGGTACTGGCCCGGGGGCGTGTCGCGCGGCAGCGTGAAGCTGACGGTCGACTGGTCCCAGGTGCACCAGTCCTGGTCGTTCAGGTAGCCGTTCGACGGCGGCTTGCAGATTATCATCTGGTGCACCTTGAACCAGTCGCCGTCGCCGCGGTAGTTGCGCACGTCGTTGTTGGGGGCCTTGGACATGTGGATGGTGAGCGGGCCCGGGTGCTGCATGGTGGCGTAGTACCACAGCTGGAAGCCGATCTTGTCGCCTGGGTTGACCTTGTACACGCCCGTGCGGCCCGCGTTGGCGAACGAGCCCGAGTTGCAGCGGAAGTCGTCGCTCGCCTGGATGAACTGCTTGGTCGGCATGATGCCGTTGCTGTTCTCGCGCATGTACTCCCAGTCCCCCGTCAGGCGGTCGTTGACGATCAGCTTGCTCCAGCGGTAGTGCGCCTGAACCGTCTGGACGGCCGCAACCGCCCAGAGGGCGAGGTTGGTAAGCTGCATGTCGGCGGGTTGGTCAGGAGAGGGTCGGGATGCGACGAGGTTCAGGGGCAGAAGCAGGATCGATATTCTTCCTTGCCGCTCTGCTGCTCATCCTCCGCTTGTTCGCGACAAGATCCGGTTGTTATATAGGAGGCCGCCAGCATCACGACGTTCTGTCCTTGGCGTTGTCACCGCATCGCCGGGGGATAAGGAGGATGATTTTGTCAGCTGCCATTCTCAACAACTTCCAAGAAGTCAATCTCATCTTCGGCAATGAGATGCGGCATTTGATTTAGTCAACGATCACCAGCTCAACGGCGGTTTCACAGTTCCTTCCCAAAAGAGCCATGGCAAGATGGTTCCTTGCATCTCGATAGGCGCGCATCTGAGATCTGTTGACTCAACAATCACGCCCCTGGAAACATGGCAGTCTCGGCACGCAATAGTCAGTGGTAGGATCGGGAGTTGCTGTGCACACTACAAGCGTTGAACACGATGCAACACTTCCCCGCGGATAGTGGTGCAAAGCGTTAAGCGAAGCTCAAAAGACCGGAACCGAGGCGCAGGAGCCGGGCCAAACTGGGGAACCTTATATTGCATCTCTCTTGGCATATCTTGTCTTTCTAAAGCCACCAATCCCAACTAGATAACCTCGTAGTCAGGCGTTAACAGAAATCGACCCTTGCTGCGAAACAGTCAACAGTGCGGTCCGAGTCCCCGGCTTTGCCGTCACATTGCGGAGGGTTCCCTATCCGCCTTTGAGACGACAACACTTCTTGGGGATACTAGTGACCTTGAACCGCGATAAATGAGAACCGATCAGCAAGGTTGACGCTCATCCGAGTCTTGGCTCTCCCGTGAACCATGAAAGTTCGGTCCGTGAAAGACTTGCGGATGGATGCGCACCTATCAGACTGGGCGAGGAGTTCCAAGACGAAGCTGAGACGATGACATGTCACCCTGGGAGCTAAGGCTCGAGAAAGGTTCCTTAAACAGAATACCAAGATACCTTAGTCTAGCGGCGCGTTGCTCCTACCACTTGTTCCTTCAGGGCACATGTTCATTTTCTTTTTTTTTTTTTTTTTTTTCTTTTTCGAACAAACGGAACGGAAACCGTGTGGCCGGAGACAGGTATTGGTTCAACACCCAGGCCGGTTACGATCAGAAGTTTGATGGCATGTAAATCATTCAAAGGGTTTTGTTGGCGGAATAACGTACTAAAAGTGTTAATAGGGAACTACCCGCGCCTATCACAGAGAGTTGACACTGGATAAAAGATGTCCCAGACACCCTTCCTGCTGGGCCTAAAGATTCAAGCACTGACAACCGTCTTGGATGGATGGAAAGTATCGAAGCGACGGGAGTATTTGCGTAGCTGGTGGGCTACATAGGGGAGTATGTAGGGTGCTTGCGAGCCGTAAAGTAATCGCTCGCTCAGAGTGAGCCGTTGAAAGTCAGCTTAGTTCATTTAAGCTACTTATAGTTGCAAACGTTTCTATATTTGAACAGCTTAGTAGACGAGCCGTCAACCAACCGCTCGTATATAAAACGTTTCCCAAAGACACAGCCGCTCTCTGCGTTAAGCCATTATCGTACCACTAATTGTAAACTAACCATCAATGTCCAACTCATTGGTATCAAGCTGTATATGGGTGTGAGCCGCGTTTTTTGACAAGTGGCTTGTGACAATTGAGCCAGCAGTTACCGACTTATGAGCCATGAGCCGTTTAGTTCCATGAGCCGCTTGTCTCCATGAGCGGCTCCGAGCTCTGAGCCGACAGTGATCGGTTTGAGTCGTGAGCCGCTCTTGCTATAAGCGGTTGCGATAAGGTAAGCCGGTGGGGGACGGCCTTAGCGTCTATCCATGACGGGGATCGGCGTGGCGGCAACTCCTTCCTACTTTCGGTGCGTCGAATTGACTGTTGTGTGGTAAGTGATGCCCCCCTCTCCGAGCCAGCGATATCCCACTCAACCCCACTATACCGACCAATTTCCTCTCCCACTCTCTTGCGGTCTCGCCCACTTCAACATCCCTCCAGTCGTGGTCGTAGTCACTGCGTGGACACCAACGGGTATCAAAACCTGCCCATCGAGAGACGGATCGCATCTCACATCGCCGTGCCGAGCTTGGCGACAGTCACGATGCCCCGCGCACTCCAATACCGAACCAAACTGGCGATCATTCGGCGCCGTTTACAGAGGCGGGTCGACAAGCGACAGCGAGAGAGGTCTGAATCGCCCAACCAACCCGGTAACGATACCCCATCCCAGCGACCGCGTCACGCAGACCCGGTAGAGGTAGACGACGATGCTGCGTTCGCCGATATTCCCTCCGGTTCCGGAGATTTCGACCAAGGTAGCGACTTCGGCGACGATTGGGAACCGCAGGCTGTAACCGTAAGTTTACTCAGTACCTTTCGCCCTGATGACACAGAACTTACTGACACACTTTTCCCAGGACTTTGACGAGAACGAACTTGCCCATGCGCTAGTCGATGCTGCAATCGAAGAAGACCACGTCGTTTATCCCGACCCCGACCCCGACACTGGCGAATACCAGGTTGCCGACGATGCGCCACTGCAGTCGGAGTTACGGGCATTGGCCGAGTACCAATACATTGCTGATACCGTCGAGGATCAGGACGACGAGGTCGATGCCACAGATGCCGAGGATGTTGCCGACGAGATCGCCGTTGCTACGCCTTGGCAGGCGTATCACCAGTATGGCGAGGATATGACGGATCCTTTCGCGGCGTCGGAGTCGATCAAGCAACCCCGCAAGATCCATGGACTGTCTGACTTCGCCCTTGGCTGGGGCCTCTACTGCATCGTGAATGGCGTGTCACGAAAGCAGTATGCCACACAGCTAGAGCTCTTCAAATTGCTCGGTCGTGACGCCGACAAAGTTAACCGGCTACCCGACAGTCTCGATACGCTCAAGCGTCACGTCCGCGAATCGTTGCCGCACATCGATATGAGAACCGTCAAGGACCTGCCACTCAACCCCAAGAAGCTCTCCTCGTCACGCCAGGTGACCGCCATGACGACGGGTGAGAACCCTACACAGGACCTCTTCTTCCTAAACCCTGTAGATTTCCTCAGCCGTATCGAAGGTTCGCAACTGGCCAAGGGCATGCACTATGGTCTAGCCGACCTCGTCGATAGCCCTATCGAAGCCTGGCATTCCATGCAGTGGGCTGGTTCAGTGCGTACCACTAGCGGCGTCTTTGTCTGGTACCCGCCGCTTCCAGCCAGCCCAAAGGACCCGATCTTCCCCGGCGACATCGTCGACTTCGAGTGCACATTCCGCGACTGCAGGCACTGTCACAGTGCAGATGACACGTCAAAGCCTCACGTCGGCCAAGTTATGGCAGTATACCGCGACCGTCGCGACAGCACTCGAGACCTCGGTTTGATAGCCGCATCAAACAACAACGTCGACCAGGCTCAGCAGGGTGACGTTGTACTCGTTATCGCGCGGGTACTCCGTGGCCATGTTATCAAGAATATCGTTGCGAACCAGGCGATCGAGATTAAGACCAACCCAACACGCGACAACGTTACAGACAACGAATGGGTATTGAGCTATAGCCCGATGGAGCTCGTTCCATCGGCCAAGATTCGCGGTCGTCGCACCGATATCGGTTTCGATTATGCATTTGGTAGCCAGGTGGAGTTCGACGACGATCCACGCGAGCGCATCGGCATGCCACTCATCCGCCGCATCTTCATGAAGGAACAGTGTGCTTTTATGCCACCATGCTTGGTCCCACCTGTCCCCGGCGCTTGAGGTTATACAGTTCGGTCGAGAGGTGCTCATCAACAAGTTCGCTATTGGCCCTGAACAGGGTCAAGTTCGGTCCCTCCCATGCTTGGACTTCAATGACGGCTTCGGCTTGTACCGCACGATGACGAAGTCGATTATGGGTTGTTATCTGCAGATTGCAGCGATGCCGAGAAGCGAGCATACACGGCAGATCAACGTCCTGCCGGTTACCCTAGGTCCGCACGGCGCCAACTTCGACGATGTGATGAAGGCCCTCGCCCCACTCAAGGCCCTCGACCAGGGCATCACCGTTGCCATCAATGGTGTGGAGACCCTGTTGTGTGCCCCGATCATCGCCTTCACTGGCGATATGCCGCAGCAACAGGATAACTCGGGTTGTCTCAGTGTGGCGGCTAACCTGGGCTGCCGTAACTGTAGGATCCCTGTCGAGAAGCGCGATAAACTGGACTTCAACATACTCGACCAGACACGGGCCCATGTCGAGATGCTCCGACTACGTCGTGCAATGGACGACCTGCCTCAGAAGTACCGCAAGCCAGGCGTTTTCGACGAAGCACGGTATATCGCTTGACCGTCCTGCAGTTCAACCAGGTTGCGCCAGCACTAGATCTCATCAGCGGTCGTCCCGGCGACGCAGCACATTCCGAGTTCAACGGTATCACGAAGATGACTCACCAGATCCTGATTGATGCTGCGTTGAAGCCTGATGCCGTCGTCGCATACTCGAAGATCCTCCGCCAGATGCCTTTCCCCCCTGGTTGGGCCCGAATCCAGTCCCCATATAACGTACTCAACTACAGTCTGCAGGAGCATGCGCGATGGTCGGTTCTGATGACCATCATCTCGCTATTGTGGTTGACGGAGGCAGATCTGAAGCGCCCTTTCGTTCAGGCAGTACGGGGTGTTTTCTCGCAAACCGAGCTCACCCGCGGGCAAGCCACCAACACTGATGTGGCTATAGCATCCAAGGTCGAGCACAAGAGCGCTGTCGAGATACTGACACTGGTGCTAGCGGCAATCGTCAAGACCAACGAGATCCTATCAGCACCTGAACTCGATGCGAACGACCGCGACCCTGCGACTATCATGGACACGATCCGAATTAGCCGCCGTATGTTCCAATTGATATGCGAGGCGGCGTCGCGCTCTACTAACCTTGCTACTGGCGCTGCCGCTGCTGCCGCTGCCCGGCGTCGTGGCTCACTTGCATCATCCCGCGCCGGATCCGTTGCCCCCTCCGCGCCTCGTCCCGCAGCTGGCAACACTATCGAGCCGGTCATCGAAGAGGACGAGGAAGCTGTCGACGATGATATCAACATCGGCCAGCTTACCGTCGCCCAGAAGGCCAGCAAATATCGACAGTGGGCGCAGCGTCCGAACGTACATGTTGGCCTGCACTATGTCGACGTGTTCCGTCAATATGGCTTGGTGTCGTTGATGATGGTTCTCCCTGGCGAGTTGAAACACAAGTAAGTGATAGTGCCCCCTGAAAAGTCTAATAGTGGGCCACAGGTCGATGAAGTACCTCCTTTCCGACCGACCCTTGCTCGAGTCTCCGACACCCACCCCCCGCACGCCAAGGAGAAGTACCATGGGAAGGAGTACCTCCCATACTCTCGTCGCGACAGGGCTGATACGTGACCAGGCTCTGGAAGAATATCGTGCTCACGATGAACCATCGTAACCCCGAGAAAGGACTGCCTTGCGTACGAGAATATGCTGCAGACGGTTCGACTGACACTACTCGACGGCTTTCGCTATGACGACCCCGATATCACCACCGACATCAAGAATCTGGCATCGGCAGCCCCTTCTCTGTTCTCATCATTGCTACCGCGCGAAGGTCTCCAGAACGATGACGACGATTCTTCGATTTGGGACATCATTGTTGGTGACGACCTGCATCCCAATGCAAGTGTATTGGTCTTGGTGAAGGCTCGTGTATACCAGGACATGGGCTTTTCCCGTTCGTGAGGGCGCATTGGTGCCAACCTTCCTTTGGATGCTTCGCGATGCATACCGGGTGGACTATGACAAGAACATTATTGTGACGACGAACTGGCATATCAGGTGGTGGAAGAAGGTTTCGTTTGGAGACGGACCCATCAGCACCAAACCCAAAGGTGTCCAGCGCTTGGTCTATCAGCGGGGCCAATTCGTGAAGTACCGCGACGGCAACGTCGGCAGACTTGAGCATATCATGACGCACGAAGCAGTGCATGGTGAGTCAGAACCTTCTGATCGACTCGTCATCATCCCATATGGAGCGGGGTATCCGACAAGCGTCCCGCCACCACTCTATCGATCAGCAAACTGCGCTTGACGAGACAACGGACCAACCACGCCCAGAGCGCTAACAAATATTCCTGTCAGGTTCTGGCCAGTTCTTTGTGTTCTTAGTCATCACGCCACTCGCCGACACCGGCAGCACCGAGCCCCTGACCGGACTTCCGATCTTGAAGATGGCCGCGTCTGGTGCCAACATTGCCATGGCGGCTTCGCTCGAGGACTGTCGACACCGACTTATCGGCCTGCCTGCTCTACGCCGCGATCGCCTTTATATGGTACCTTTCACGACTGGTCCGGGTCGCCGCCTGCTTACAGGCATCGGGAACACTGAGCTGGAGGCGGATACCGAGCTACTCTGGGTTAACTGGCGCGTGCAGTTCACTTGATGCGCAATGGACGGATGGATCGCGAGGAACGACAGGGCATGTAAAAGAGCACCTCATTTGAGTGTGCTGGCTCCCCGGGATATGCGACGTGTCGCGCGCGTCGCATGTCCTGGCGTGCCAGCAGAATTGACCAGTTGAGCCCTGCATAAGCGTGTATTTAAGTGGGTCAGAGTGGATCCGGCGGGCGTGGAGGGGCGCGATGCGAGCGAACCGGGTCGGCAACACCGCGAACCGCACACATTGAATAAGCGGCTAAACGTCGGAGCAGCTCACAACAACAAACGGCTCACAGTTTACAAGCCGTTGTGATAACGGCTCAGTTAACATTTAAACGACTCAGCAAAACTAGCGGCTCAATCGCAACAAGCGGTTGATTTACATGAACGACTCAATGGTGTTTCAGCGGCTTATTTAAGTAAACCAGTCACATAAAACGAGCGGGGTGATATTAGCTTATGATATTCAGCAGTTTAGACTAAGGAGCCGTCAACCAACGGTAAGTCAACGGTTCATGGAGGCCAGCATGCGACGGTAAGGTAGTAGTCGGCTATTCAATGAACAAGGCGCATTTGATTTCAGTCTGCGATGCCGAAAATAGATATTACCGTCAGTTGTTAGCCAGCATCATTTTGTACAATGCTGGGCATGACAATATGGATCTAGGAGGAGCCAGACATGGTTGTGTAAGTTCCATCCCTATCTATCTCTTCGGGATTAGGGAACCTTCCTACGCTGAGGCCCCAGCAGCCGGCTTTTCAAGCGTTTCTAGGAAATAATGATGGCAATCGAAGGCCCTAACAACCGTCCCTATCCTTGCTATTATGCTAAGAAATGAAAGCGGAAATGAAGAGGCTTAGGTGCGATAATGGGGCATCAGATCAGTGGAAAGAAGAATAGTTATCTGATTTTTTAAATCATGATGAAGATTGAAGAATGGAGCAGGAGAGGTCAAACTCGTATGTACCTATAGATTTCATTGGTATCGCCTTAAAAGTATGAAGTACGGCTTTTTGAGTAAGGTAACTGCTTGAACGTCTTAAGATTTATTAGAGAGTTTACTTTGGTGTGGCACTTCATTTGGAATATGCCATTCAGATCTCGTCTTGTGCGGGCTCCCAAGCCGTAGACCCCAACGACGGAACCGGACCCGGGCGTTTAGCGCGTCCCATGTAGACGGACGGTGAGCTGATCACGATGATGTCTATGAAGTACGTAAAGGATGCCTGAGACAAGGTCGTGTGAGCGGCCAGAGCGGGTGGGGCAAAGCGGCAGCGGTAACGAGCGGCAGCGTGGGGTCGAGGTGGTGCGGGGCAAAGGCGGCGATCGGGGTCTCTAAAAGGTGGGTCCGATTGCGTCGGGACTGCTCTCGACTCTTGGGCTTGTGCCATCTCTACTTTGGCATACCGAGCACTAAACCGCCTTTCTCACCCACGAACAATCATGTCAAGCGCATCGACAAGCTCGGCGGCTTCCGGCGCCCTGCTGGCGCGGCAGCTGAAGCAAATGCAGTCAGCCAAGGACCTACCCGGCATCTCGTGCGGCTTGGTAAACGACAATAATGTCTTCCAGTGGGAGGTCATGTTAATGATCAACGACGGCTGCAAATACTACGGCGGTGCGCTTAATCACTCTCTCACACACACCCTTTCATACCACGCGAGCCTACCGCTAACAGCGCCATTCCCAGGAGGCAACTTCCGCGCACATCTCACCTTCCCCCCGACGTACCCCCTCATGCCCCCAAAGATGGTGTTCCAAACACCGATACCGTTCCATCCCAACATCTACCCCAATGGCGAGCTCTGCATCAGCATTCTGCACCCGCCCGAGGAGGACAAGTACGGCTACGAGGCGGCCAGCGAGAGGTGGAGCCCCGTGCAGACGCCCGAGACCATTCTGCTCAGCGTGATCAGCCTGTTCGAGGACCCTAACGACGAGAGCCCCGCGAATGTCGAGGCCGCAAGGATGCTGCGTGACGAGCGGGAGGGGAACAACAAGGACTTTAGGAGGCGGTGCCGGAAGTGCGTGAGGGAGAGCTTGGGGGAGGATTAAACCAGTTGGGGAGGCAGCGTGGAGACGTAAATATGGATAGCAGGCATAATAGGTGGCGAGAAGTGGCCAAGGGGAGGCTCTGTATTGGGTTTCCATGATGGGGGTGGTCTGTAGAAGACACAGTAGCGCTTCATGGGAAGTGTAAGAACCGTAGGGCCTAGGCGTTCAGGGCCAGGGCCAGCAAACACCCAAACTAGAGAAAACCATACAAAAACAAGACGAAAGCTTAACCCCATACATTTACCTGTACACCAAATGACAACCTCCCACCCTCTCACATCACCAACCCCATCAACACCCCCACCTTGTCATCCCACTGCTCATCCCACCTCCTCTCCCCCTCCTTCACCGCCCCCTCCCTCAACCGCTCCAACTCCCACCCCCACGCCCCCCTTCTCTTGAACAACCGCACCAAAATCTCCGCCAACTCCCCCGCCGTCTCAAACCCCCTCCCATTCACCCCCTCCCTCACCAGCTCCCTAAAGCTCTTATACCCACTGTACGCCGCCACGGGCAAGCCCGCCCCAAACATGTCCACCACCTTCATCGGCAGGTCGACCCCGGAGCTGCTGCGGTGCAGGCACACGCCGAGGTCGGCGCACGCGAGCAGGGACGCGTAGTCCGCGAAGGGGAGGAAGGCCGTCGCGATGCGGATCCCCGGGAGCCGGCCGCTGGCGGTGAGGTGGGCGATTTGGGCGAGGTAGTGCGGCTTTTGGGGGCCTTGGCCGGTGATGAGCGCGAGGAGGGGGGGTCGGGTCGCGGTGGTTTCGGTGGGTGGGGGGTTAGCGTATTCGACGAGGGCGTCGAGGAGGAGGGAGAAATCCTCGTCAGGCGTCCAGCTGGTGCTGCTGACGATGAGGCGGGTGTCGCCGGAGAGGATGCTGGGGATGAGGTCTTGTTCTGAGGGTGGGAGGACCCGGGTGAGGGTTTCTTTTCTGATGGCCGGGGAAGTGATGGGTTGGAAGATGGCGGCGGGGCGGTCGTGCAACGCTAGCATGCCCCCCCTGATGGAGTAGGGTGGCTGGCGGAGCTGCCACGCCATGGCGTTGGTTACCGTGAGGTGGAGGTGTCCCATGCGGCCGAAGTAGCATTCGTAGAGTTTGGAGAGAGCGACGAGTGGGTGGTTGGCACCTCGGGTGCCGGCAAGGATGGTCCAGCCGTAGTTGTGCCAGTCGATGATAAGTTTACTGTTGCGGAGGCCGCAGATCACGCTGGCGATGGCGAGGGTAGGGATGGTTGGCGGGTTTTGGACGAGGATCCATTCCGCTGGTGGGAGGGCGCGGGCGAGGAGGTGGAAGAGATGGTAGGCTTGGTAGAGAACTTTCCAGGGCGCAAATAGAATGAAGGGAACGGACGGCGGCCTGCGTGGAGGGGCGGGGAGTGCCATGAGGGTGATGTTGGGGTTGTTGACAACATCAGGGTGAGGGGAGGTCTCTGTGCCACATTAGCCAATTCTGTCTTCACCGCTGCTGAGAAGCACATACCGAGATACCCTATCAAGTTTACCTTGCCTCCATGCTTGGCTATGCTCAGGGCATGGTATGTCATGCGTGGACTACGGCCAATGTCTCCCAGAACAAGAACATGGACAGAAACGGGCTTCTTGGGCGAGCCAGCTTTGGGTTCCTCATACTTTGTGACGCTGTACATGAGGTACAAGGTGAGTGCACTCAAACACCAGACGCAAAAAAGAAAAGAGTGAATTAGTGAAGCAATCATCTTCGCATCGCCAAAACTTGTCTGCGCCGTTTGTCTTGATGTCGAATTCAGCAACGTGGCATCAGAAAGCGTTGCAACGGAGTGGCCCGTAAAAAGACCCGAAATGCTGCGATGGTCTTAAATGGTATTTCTGACGTCTTCAACCTCAGCCTTGTATCTGAGAAGTTTCACACCATCAGCCTCGTCCCAACTTCCGATGGAAGCTGTGGTGTTTGGGCGTTTGCCAGCTAATCTCGGCCCCATATTAAAGCGGCTTATCGGGTTGCATGGTGTTTGGTGTTTCCGGGGTTGACATGGGCCCGCCTAGATTTCGTGCATACAGCCAATTAAACCATTGATTCATCTGCATGCTGCAGCCTTCTCCACATAGGCTCAGGGGGTAAGCGGTCAGAAGGGGAAAAGCGGCGGACCGCGACCGCGACAGGGGCTGCATCAAAGAAGAGGGACAAGTTGAACAACCTTGTGGAAGCGTGGCCCACAGCGGGCGGTGTTGGCATCGTTCCTTGACGACTTGACATCAACAAATCCGGACCACCAACTCGAAACGACTGCGCCGTTCTCCCTCCTCAACTGCGCCCCGGGGAAACATTGAAGACCCAGATCTATGGGACTGGTCAATTGGTGACTATTTGTCCATTTTGAGACTTCTAGGTCATCTCAGTGAGTACTACTGCGTTGTTGCTCTTGTCGAGTTTCGGCAGTCGAACCGGCGTCGCTAATGGGTTGTTGTCAAGCAGCACAGCGAACCGGGTCGCGTACCTAATCCAGCGTACGGAGCAATCACCTATCCCGACCGTTCCAAACAAGCCCTCCGATGCCCACCGACAGGTGACCCGATCATAATAGGAGTGCCGACACTCCTGCAGCCTACGAATCAAGGACCCCACGCCTTGGCTGCTCTTCCTTTCGAACTAGCCCATCCCCCGAGCTTTGTCGCGACGGGGCACAATGGCTTCCTCATATGTTTTACCCGCTTCGGCGCTTCATCAACACCATCACCATGGGGAAAACGCCGGTTCACACTCGCACTCGCACTCACACTCCCACACATCGTCCTTAACCTCGCTGAGTCCCTCACGGAGCCGAAAAGACTCCCCGGCGCACTCCCATACCCGGAACCACCACCACCATGACAGCAACCACACACAGTTCCGCACGAACTCGAACGTCCCCGTGCCGATCAACGTCCCTCCACCATCAGGCTCGGGCGGGCATTGGAGGATGGAATCAACGCCCGGGGGCAAATCATTGCTATCGCCCACAGACGCCAGCTTCGACGCGGCCGGTGTCTATGAACCTCCTACGGCCGCACGGTCGAGGGCAAATTCACATTCACATTCACATTCACACTCGCATCACCATCATGAGCACTCGGGACCGAGGTCCAAATTTACGGGGTTGTTGCTCCGGTACACACCGAGGTGGCCGCTGTTGCACGCGGTGGTGACAAATAAGGATTCTAGGCGGATCTTCTACTTTATGAGGTTCGTATCTAGTTGCGGTGCTGAAACGGCGAGTGAATGTTTGGCTAACTTATCTCCGCGCAGCTTGAATTTTGCATTTATGATGGTGCAGGCGTTTTACGGTTATGTGACGGACTCACTTGGCCTTTTAAGTGACAGCGTACACATGTTCTTTGACTGCGTGGCTCTAGCGGTCGGGTTGTTTGCTGCCGTTGCTAGCAAGTGGCCACCAAGCCGAGAGGTTTCCGTACGGGTTTGGGAAGATTGAGACCCTGAGTGGTTTCGGTAATGGAGTGTTTTTAATACTCATCAGCGTGGAGATTATGACGGAGGCTTGCGAGCGGATATATGAAGGGAGGGAGACCAGGAGGCTCGGGGAGCTCTTTGTGATCAGCACCCTAGGGCTGCTGGTCAACTTGGTGGGGCATGATGGCTTTTGGGCACCACCACCACGGGCATGGGCATGACCATGGTCACTCACATGGCGGATGCAGCAGCGGCCACACTCACGGTGGTGGCCATGACCATTCTCACAACCACGACCACGACCACGGCCACGACCACCCGCATGACGAGAAGCACGGGCACTCGCACGGCGGGCACACCCACTCCCACGGCCACTCCCACTCTCACGACAACGAAAACATGTACGGCATCTACCTGCACGTGCTGGCGGACACGCTCGGCAGCGCGGCCGTCATCGTGTCCACCGTGCTCACGCACTTCTGGAAGTGGTCCGGGTGGGACCCGCTGGCGTCCTTCCTCATCGCCGTGCTCATCCTGCTCTCGGCCCTGCCGCTGGTCAAGTCGTCGGCGCGGCGCCTGCTGCTCACCGTCCCGCCCGAGATCGAGTACTCCCTGCGCGACACCCTGTCCGGCATCACGGGCCTGCGCGGCGTCGTCGGCTACGCCGCGCCCAAGTTCTGGATCGATGACCGGAATGCCGGTGGGGAGGGGGCGTTGCTGGGTGTCATGCATGTGGTGGCGGCCCGCGGTGTGGATATGGATGATGTACGGGATCGCGTGAGGAACTATCTGCTGCAGCATAATATTGATGTCACGCTGCAGGTGGAGCGGGAGGGGGATTCGAGCTGTTGGTGTGGTGTTGGGCGCAGCCCGCTCTCGCAGGCGCATCGGTCGACGCCTAGTACCAGCATTTTTTGAGGGGGGAGAGGGGGGGGTACCCGGCTTGGGTTTGGGTTAGGGGTGTATAATTGTGGGAGCATTGGGTGTTTGGGTAGCTGGCAACGCATCTGGCGTGATTTGGTGATGGGGAAGATTTATTGCCTCTATAGGCATTGGAACTGTTGATACTAAGGGGCCGTTCGAACTATGGAGCATACGAAGCCAGCTTTCCTGTTGTTAGTTAGGTACCCTAGCTCGTCGCTGATATATAAGCCGCCTAACTTTCGCTCAGTTTGAGCGTCTCTCATCCGAACTTCTCGCTGCTCCTTCCCGCCATCCCAACTCTTACCCTTCCGCACTAGATATAGAAGTTCCAACTGGTCAACTGTCACCCACCTCCCAAGTACCGCCACGGGTGCCGCAGTGGTTCCAACTTGGGTGGTAGAGGTAAACACTACGGGTTCGAGATGTGGTCTCCCCACGATGCAAAATCCCCCAGGGGTTTTCGTAGCCGCCTACCCCTCAGTTGCGTGGTAACTAGGGTTAGACGGTGAGCTTTTTATATTTTGATTTACTTTCTCCCCTTTTTCCAGTTGAAATGCTAGTCAGCGCCAGCCTCGGAAACAGGAGGTCGTGCCAACTACGCATATACTCTTACACACCACACCATGATCTACTCAAGGTGTGAGTTTGCCGCCCCTAGTCGACCGCCCACTGCGACTTAGTTATTAAGATGAACGCGAAGCTATCTCAGCCACCTAACACAATTACATTTCATCAAACTATCCGCGATGATTTTGATCCCTGTGTTTCTTCATTGCCGACAGCATGGTCGTTGGTTGTGTGTATCACGGGATGGGAGAGGGTTAGGGATGCATGGAACAAGAAGGTTCACTCTTTGTGGCAAATGCCGTCTTCCCAATCTCCAAAATGGCGCATTCACATGCCAATAACCAGGGGCAATCTTGGCGTCCGTACCTTATTTTTACTGTGTACGAATCCCACATGTTGGTGTCTGGGTTGCCGCTTTAAGCTGGCGCGGACCCATCATTTTTTGCAGGCTGGCTCAACACCCTCGTCACCCGCCCGCCCGATGCAGATGCTTTCGCCCGGGACGGCTGGATGGATGGATTGTCACGACACCTCTAATTGGCAATGGGACTAACTAAACCCATGATGCCGGAAAACCCGTCATTCAAGATTTAACGCTTGGGACAAGGAGGTCCACTGATCTGTGTGGGGTAACGGGAGAGGGGCAAGTGGCTAATTGTTTAGTTGGTTGGCCACGCGAGCGAAAAGGCACGAGCAGGCAAAGAGATTTCTCCAGAGCGGTTGATGGGGAAGAGAAGCGCGATTTATTCACGATCATGAGGGGTGGTGTGGTGGTAAAGAACTCGTCGTTCTTGGTTCGGGGTCAGAATTCCTCCCGCAAGCGAAGGCGGGGCAAGTTTTCCTTTTTGCCGAGGTTCTCACTCCAGCGCGGGTGACGTCCATGGCTGAACATTTGCGACGGGCCGAGAGTTGTCTCAAAACCCCACCGAAAGCGCCCCAACTCCGAGGCAACTCCCTTGAGACAAATCAACACCAACCCAAATCAACTTGTCTTGCGCAACTGCAATCACTTCTCTCGCCATACCGACCGTCTTTGGAACCGAAAATAGCAGACCAACACTCGAAGATACCTATAAGGACACAGCTCGGCTACACACGACACAGAGAAGCACGCGCAAAGAGAAGGAGGGGACACAACCCGCCATCGGGATCCTGAGTTAACACCGGCCTTCCGCACCACCTTTAACCTCATATCAACTATCACAACACCGGCGCAATGGCCTCGTCGCCATCATCATCCGGGTCTACTGCCGCGGCGGTCAACCAGAAGCTGCAGTCGTCCCTCCCGAACGCCGTCTCCGAGAAGCTGCCCCACATCCCAGAAAACAAGGAGGAACTCAAGGCTGAGATCAAGGCCGAGGCCAAGGCAGTAACATCGGCAGGTTTTGCCCAGCTCCGGTCCTTCGTCGCAGGCGGTTTCGGCGGCGTTTGCGCTGTCGTGGTCGGCCACCCCTTCGACTTGGTCAAGGTGCGCCTGCAGACAGCCGAGAAGGGCGTTTACTCGAGCGCCATGGATGTCGTCAGGAAGAGCGTGGCCAAAGACGGTCTGCGCCGGGGCTTGTACGCCGGTGTCTCCGCCCCGCTGGTGGGCGTCACCCCCATGTGTATGTCCATTCCCTCCACCCCAACCAACTGGTCGGGTAGCTGCGTAGAACAGCACTAGGAAGACAACGGGGCCTCCTCTCCGTGGGCGTGCTATGGGCGAGCCCCGGGAGCCGTGTCGGACCCTACCCAGTATCTATTGACCTTCATTCGAATCTTCAGATTAGCATAGACGAGCAGATTCTTCAATTCTCAGACCTCGTTTACGCCCAGTTGCCTCTCAAGACGCATTGTGATCGTCCATGGATGTCGACTATGATCATTCACTACCTGTCAAAAACTCGGCAGACACAGAAGATCCGAGCATCCTCGACTTTGACTTCAGTTCTGATTCTGATCTCGATGTCGACCATATTGACGATAGTCACAATCTAGGTACGGGTTCCCTCATCAGGTAACCAAGAGCTGAACACCCTGTTAGGC
>NT_165979.1:2088980-2130187 GCF_000143365.1 Chaetomium globosum CBS 148.51
CTCCGCCATCCCCATGACGGCCATCACGGCGCCCTTCGAGCGCGTCAAGGTGATCCTCCAAGTGCAGGGCCAAAAGAAGCTCGCACCCGGCGAAAAGCCCAAGTACGCCGGCGGCGTCGACGTCGTGCGGCAGCTGTACCAGCAGGGCAGCGTGCGGTCCGTGTTTCGCGAGTCGGCGGCCACGCTGGCCCGCGACAGGCCCAGGCTCCGCCGCCTACTTCGCCGCCTACGAGTACATCAAGCGCATGCTCACCCCGCGCGACCCCGTCACCGGCGAGCCCAGCGGCAAGCTCAGCCTGCCGGCGGTCACCTGCGCGGGCGCCGCGGCGGGCGTGGCCATGTGGATTCCCGTGTTCCCGATCGATACGGTCAAGAGTCGGCTGCAGACGGCCGAGGGAAATGTGACGATTGGGGGGGTGGTCAGGGGGTTGTATGCGAAGGGGGGGTACAAGGCGTTTTTCCCGGGCTTTGGGCCCGCGCTGGCAAGAGCGGTGCCGGCGAATGCGGCGACGTTTTTGGGGGTCGAGTTGGCGCACCAGGCTATGAATAAGGCGTTTAACTGAGGGGAGGGCGTTGGGTTGTCGGTGTGGGTTGCGCGCTGATAGACTGGCGTGTGGTTTTACTCTGATGGGCCGGCATTTTCTGTTAGGGATACCTCGTTCTGCAAGGGATTTCGCATGCCGAAGAGAGCGGGAGGAGTTTGGGTTCCTATTTGAGCATTAGATTTGAGGCATTACTCTGCTTTTGGTCCGTTTCATGTTGTCTTTGCAGTTGTTTGTTCTAGGGCGCATTAAACCACGGCAAAAACTGGCTGGGCTAGATCTGTAACATAGACTACATACATCAGTGGTAACGGTAGGGCTACTATGACCACCCGCCCAGATACGAATACTGAGTGATAACCATGACAACCCCCTTCCGTCACCCATCCCCCACACCACCCTCTCCTCTCTCTCATCAACTCAAAAACTTCCCCCCACACGCACCACACACCCCCTCCCCCACAAGCCGCCTCACCTCCTCCCGCCTCCCCGGGTCGGGCATCTTGGCGACGAGCACCTCGGCGCGCATCGTGCGCAGGCCGCACGCACCGCAACTGCGTGTGGCCCCGGGCGTCTGCACCGCCAACCCCGATGTCGCACACGTCCCGAAAAAGTGCCCGTGCCGGCACCCGCTGAGCCCGCCGCGCCGCTGGTCCATGGCCGCGCCGCAGAGGTCGCACTTTTGGGTTGCTTGGGCGGGAGCGAAGAGGGAGCGGAGGTAGTTTTTAGTGTTGGGGGTGGAGGTGGAGGTCGGAGGTGGGGAGGAGGATGAGGTTGTTGTGGTGTTGGTGGCGGTGGTGTGGGTGGGGTGGTAGTGCACGCCGGGAACTTCGGGGCCGCCACCGTAGAGGTTTTCGAACAGTTTGGCTTCGGTTGTTAGGTGGTTGTAGTGGTCAGGGTTGACCACCGCAGTGTGGTTTTTCGGACTCATGTCCATCACTTGCGGGTCGATTGGGTAGCCGTAGTCGATCTGTGACGCCTGCGCCGTTTGACGCTGACGCCGGGACTTGTGGCCAAACATCACAGTAGACCTCACCGTATGCCAGCCACCGCGCTCGGGTCTCTGTGTGCTGTGGTTGCTGGCGAGGACCGCGGCGACACCGCCCCCGGGGGAGAGGGTCAGGCCGTGGAGACGGTAGCGATGGGGGTGGATCTCGGGGATCTCGAGGATCGTGGCTTTGGCACTATCAACCACTTCGTCTTCATCCCCGAGAGAGTCAAGGTCGCCATCCATATCGAGGTCATCTTCTTCATCCTCAGACTCCGAACCAGAGCCCTCCGATCCACTGTCGTCGTAGTTTCGTGTTAGGTGCATATCGACGGGGACTCGGACTTCCAGTTTCTGCGCAATGGTACGGACCCATTGCGGTCGGGGATCTGTTGCGGGATCATTAGAAGTAGGGAGATTCGTTTGATACCAATCATGAGTGGTGGCCGTAGCGGACAGGCGGATGAGTGTGTATAGCGGAGTCAACGTTGGGTTGACAAGGTCAGGCGGGTGAATGACAAGGTCTGCAAGCATTAGCGAACCCGAAAATTCCTCCTAGAATCCGGCCCATACCGGCAATAGGATTTTGTGACGCATACTCCGCGTCCTCGTGATAAACGGTGTGGCAGTCCCAAACGCTGTGTTTCTCCGTTTTGTGACTCGCCCCCCCCAAGGAGATTCACCTCGAATTGCTTGAGGTCGAACCCAGTGGCAATTAGTCCTCTGCAAGAAGTGATGGGGCCTTGCGTCCATATCTACCAAATTGTGTTGTTAGCATGGAAGTTGGATATCCGTCAACCAGGCAGCTTACAGCATCCTCAAACTCAACGAACGCGTCGACCGAAAGGTGCACGCACATGCCGTGGATGTCCTCGGACCCGACTTCCAGGCTTGGAAGCTCGCCTCTAGCCCAGGGCTCCTTGACTGTGACGGTTCGGAAACCAACGTAGCCTCGGTCAATAAAAGAAAGCGCACAGGTGCGAGAGCCGTTGGCTTGGAGCCAGGGTCCCCATCTTAGACCAAACGAAGTACCGAAGGGGACAAAGTCTGGGTCCAGCGGCTGACGGAGAGTGTTAACGCGTAGTAGTATTTGATTAGGAGCGGGCAACTCACGTTTGTTGTTTTATGAGGCCCTTGCGCCTTGAAACGTGCGATCTCACGCACCAACCAAACGACGTTCTCCCGGGGTTCTGTTTGGAACGAGAAACCCCCCTTGGGACCGGTGTCATCCGCCACAAAAATACATTGTACACTGATGATAGCCACCTCGTTCAAGTCGTTGATGGTGGCAAGCAAGGCTTGGCCAGGCGCAACCTCGCGGGCCCATGCGAAGCCGCGAAGGTACTCGCTGATTTCAGTCTGCTGACCCGGAACGATCAAGCGCTCGCCGACACCCCAAAGAACGACCCATGAGTTGAGTTCGCGGCGCTGGAGCATCCCCTCGTTGGCGCGCGGCAAGATATTTGCAAACTCGCTACCATCTCCGAAAATAGTGAGCGTCCCCGAGCCCGTCAAGACGGCCAGAACAGGGCGGCGATTGACCCCCAGGCCAGACGGAGACCAGCCGATGCCCACAACGTGGTTCATGCTGCTTCCAACTCCGGTGATGGGCCCATAGCCAGCACCGTAGGGCCGGTTGGTACCCAAACCGGTGCCCTGGTCGTCTTCATCATCTTCCGAATCGTAGGCGTCTTCGGAGCCCGCAGAGTCGTCGTTGCTGTCGGCGTCCGCAACATCAGCATCGGCCGCGCCTTCGTAAGGAAAGCGAATATCTTGAGCCGCGAAGAGTTCCCGGTTGACGCGCGGATCTAACGGCGGGAAAGACACGGGCATGTGCTTGCTGCCCTCGGAATACTGAGCGCGAAGGGCTTGATGGTTGTATTTCCTTGGGCCTCCATTCTCGTCTTCTTCTTCATCCGAGGAGTCATCCTCAGCCCCATATTGCTGGCCATTAATACGGGCTTTTAGCTTTTCTCGGCGTTTGGAGAAATCGGGGAACTCTGGGACAAAGACATGGACAGAGTCGTCGGCGGTGACGGCGAGGTCGCCATCGCATGAGAATTGGATTGCGCGTTTGACGAGTGGCCGTGAGTTGACAGTGATTTCCCGAAGTGGGAGAAACTTATGGCTTCTTGTTAGTGAATTGGACAAGGAAGAGGCAGCAGCTGCGAGGGTCGTCAGTGACACTAGGTTTCATGTCGAAAGGTTGCTAATGAGCCATGTACCATCTCATAAAACCAAACCCGGCGAACGATACCCCGAATATAAAACAACCAATCCAACCGTCCAAAAAACGATATTTAAGGTTGTGCTAGAACGGTTTGAGTGGGATGAAATAAAGAATGACCACGCACCTTCTGCTTATTGGGTTTTGAAGTTACTGTGCTCATTTCGAAGGAATATTACCATGCGCAGGTCAAATCGGTGCACTGGGATGATGACACAAAACCTGGTGCATTGTCGGTGCAAGAGTCGAGGTTGTCAGTGCAGCTGCAGGAAACGGTGTTGAAAGAAAACGACCAGCCAGTTCCACATCAACAACAACGTTGAGTGTAACCCTAACCCCCATCAGTTGTTGGCCCTTCACCACACCACACCACCACTTACACTGCAGTGCAAGCCCATCTTCAACTCATATTTCGGTTTAGCTCTTTGTCTTGGTGGCCGCTCACGATATTGCGCTTGGTTGACTTTTGACGGCAAATAACGTGGGCGGGGGACTCGGCATCCACGAATAGGTCTCTGGGCTTAGATATCAACCCCTGTCGTGGAAGGAATGTGGTTGAAGGGAAGGGAGTGGATAGGTTCACTGTAACCAATGAACTTGATAATAATGATTGTATGTAATTATTTGTTGAAATGCAAACCGTCTGTCATTACCCCTTACCTCCCCGACCCTTCAAGAAGCGAGCTTAACCCCCAAAGCGCCGTGCACCCGGCAACAGCGGCCGCCCCGAGGATTTTCTTGGTCCACCAGTTCTCGTCTGTTAGCGGCTTGGCAAACTGCACCTTCTTCTGCTTGGGCGATGTCGTCTCAGCCTCTCCACTGACATTCTTCTTCAGCGCAGTTTCCTCTTCCTCGGCTTTTCGATGCAGCGCCGCGATCGTCCGGCTGAGCGCGAGTATATCCTCATCCAAAGCCGTTGTATTCTTAGCCGCGTCAACTTCGACGTTCTGTACGTTTCCAAAAAAGTCCGTGACGAGCCGCTTCCGTGCTGCCTCGGCGCCGCCACGAAACAAATCGTAGCGGACGCCCGCGTGGGAGTGGATCTTCTCGAACGTGTAGCTGTCAAACAGGTCGCCTACCGTCTTCTTGCTACTCGTATCGCGTACCTCGGTCTCGAGAAACTCCAGGTTGTAGTATGTGTAGCGGTCGATGACGGCGACGCCGATGTCGTTGTCGGCGTGGTGCGAGTACGACGATTGATCAAGCTCGGAGGAGCCGGTGGCAATGATATTGGGCGAGTAGAGTTTGCTGTACATGGTATTGGCCTGGCAGGTATCGATCATGAAGAGAATTTCGTTGTATCTGCCAAGGTCAGTTACGGTATTCCCCGAGAAGGAGAGCTCGCGACTTACCTCTTCTTCTCCCACATCTGCTCGAATGCGTCGGCAAGATCGAAGGCACCGATCTCTTCAGCATCCTGAAACTTGAGGAACTCGTTCCCGCCGTGACCCGTCATGTACACGAGGATATTGCTTCGGTCGTCCGTCAAGAGCCTCTTGCTGCGCGGCATCTCCTCCCCAACACGGTCTGTTAGCAACCGGATGAAGTTCTCCACCGTGACTTCGTATCCCCTGTAATCCACCTCGATGTTGTCCCCATACAAGTCGACGGCGCGGTCGGCGTTAGAGTAGACTGTCCCAGGGAAGGCGTTGCGTGGGTTGCAGGCCATGTCGTCGGGGAGCATGAGGATAATTTGCGAATCGGGAATCCCTAGCCGCTTGACAGTGCGGTACATGGACAAGACATTCGCCAGATGCCGGTAGTTGAACCAAAATCGTGAGGTGCAGACTAGCACTGCCCAGTTGCTCGTGTGTTCGGCCCCAACGAGCGCCGCGGGCGCCAGGACGGTCGCGGCCAGCAAGGCCGGGAGGCCGAAGAGACCAGAGAGCTTCATCTTGGTCGTCGCAAGAGTGGTAAAAGGAGTGGCTTGTCGGCTTAGGGGTGAAAGGCGTCACCTGAGCGCGCTGCTCTCCATCGATTGCGCCGGTTCGATTCGCGCGTTGGTTCGGTCTGGTTTGTCATCGACACAGGGGTTGACAGGCGCAGCCGTTGCGCTGGGCCAGATCACTTTAGCGGTTACATAAGCGGCCCCTGGCCGATCCCGGGGAATGAGCTGGATCGGCAATTCTTTCCGACACAAACCCATCGGCTCCTCTTTCCGGCCCGCCCCCCGCCGAACAAGCATCCATGCAGGCCGCAGACGAGCGAGCATGTGACAGCTTGCAACCGTCGAAGGGCATGCACGTCGGTTGACGCCGGCTTGCGTTCTGCCTGCCAGCCCAGGCCAAAACAAGGAAAAACGGTAACACACGGTAACATTCGATCTACAGAATCACTGCATCTCCTTGCCTTTCCATGAGCTGATGTTGTCACGCAGTCGTAAGGTGGCTCAGTGCTCAATGAAACAGAATGGGCCCAACGCCATTTATTCGTGCCTGGGTGACGTTACCGTGGTGTACACGGCATACAGATCTGGAATTGGTACCAAAACTCAAAGGGATTATCGTAGAGTACATAGTTAAAAGATGCTGGAGTTCATCAAAGCAGCCATTATAACTCAAATGATGACCACTCAACAAAGCAAGAAAAATTACGTACATAGTTAGGGAGGAAGAGAATGAGCGCCGACAGTTTGGATCCGGCGAGGAGACGGACAGAAGCGGGCCCACCTACAGATTACTGATGTCGCATTTTGAACCCCTGCTACAGTCCCTGCCGCATCAGCAGCTTCCCCCGCCATCCCCCGCGCTGCGCCCATCACCAACGCAAGTGGCCGCGAAAGCATCGACCTACGAGGTGCGCGTGACTTGATCATACTTCGTTGGCCGTTTCTTCATCATTCATAGTCTAAGAAGCTTAAAGCGGCCCATCTTGAACTCCCACCCATCCTCCTCGACCAAATCCCACCCCACTGCAATCACAGAACAACTTCCTCCGCAGTCGCAGTGACGGCAATCGCCGCAAACAGCCCATCTTTTTTGTGTGACGCGACCAAGCTGAATAGCACGGTTTCCCTCCGCACTTGAAGCTGAGGATCCATTCTTCTACTCGACCCTTCTTCCTCAATTCGCCGACCGTCTTGTTCCCTACAAAATTAGTACCACGATGGGGCGCCCTCCAGCGTACCTTTTTGTCGTCAGGTAACCAAATCCACGACTCCAAAAGCAACACCTCCGTTGGCCGGTACCGCGCCGTAGATCTAGGGTTTAACAAGTCTGCAGACACGGCTATCGACTTGATGCCGCCGACAAACAATGGCATCTCTCATCCCCAACACCCTACGACCCGCCTCTGACGTACAGCGGCTGGCAGCAAGCAAAGAGTTTGGGTTCCAGGATCGCGTCGATAATACGGGAGAGGGTCCAAGAAGATGAGCGTGCCGGGAGCCAAAATACCGACGCCGCGGTAAAGCCGAAACGCAAAAGATACGAGGTTGTTCTACACAGTTCGCCATTTCTGCGATGCATCCAAACCTCAATTGCCATCAGTGCAGGGCTCGCCCAGGATTCAGCTCCATTCGAGTCCCCGAGTTCCTCTGAAACTACGTCTCCTACTCGGACCTCCCCCACAGACGGCCGACCCAAGCCGACGCTCGTTACAAATCTCGGCTCCAGTGCCAATATCCGAAAGTCTGTGCTGCGGCTGGATGCGTTTCTTGGTGAATGGCTCTCGCCGAGCTATTTCGAGTTCATCACGCCACCACCCGAGTCCGTCATGATGTTGGCCAGCGCCAAGGCCGACCTCCTCCGTCGCGAAGACTATACCCATTACCCAAACTCTGTTTCGCACCACCATTCCAGCTCCCAAGGGCAACTCTGGAGCCCATCAGCCCGGGAGAGCTCCGCTTCTCCGTTTAGCAGCGGCCAGAAAGAGGAATTTGGCTCCATGACAAACCTGGCTGCTTCCCCGGCGACTGGTTCAAGCGCCGGCGGCCAGAGAAACCGCCAGGCGCGAGAAGAAACTGGCTATGTCTCGCCCGTTCCCCATTATGCTATTAGCAGCAACAACAATATCCCGATAGGATATGTTTCACATGCTCGGGATGCTTGCGTTATGGTTGACTACCAATGGCATTCTACACGCAGCTTGCTGGATTGGGGGGACGGCGGGTCTTACCCCGAAGAATGGGCAGCCATGCACAAGCGGTTCCGTGCCGGCGCCCAAAGCCTAGTGGATTGGTATTCGACGGCAGATAGGCCAACCCGGCCGGTCACCAAAAGTGTGAGGTCCGAACCCGACAATGAGTCAAACGATGAGGATGTCGAAGTCGAATCTATCGTCATTATGGTCTCCCACGGAGCCGGCTGCAATGCTTTGATCGGCGCCATAACTCACCAGCCTGTTTTGATGGATGTTGGCATGGCATCTCTCACGATGGCGGTCCGCAAGCCGGTTACAGAAAGCTTGGGCTCCCTCAAAGAATCCGGGGCGACGCCACCCGTCCACGAGCTCTACGATCTCAAGCTATTCGCCAATACCGACCACTTGCGATCTCCTACAGATACTCCAACTAATTCAAGGGCTCCTATCCTTCCAGGAACCCCGAACGGCATCCGGGGGCGCCACGCATCATTCTCCACGTCTACAAACTTCTCATGGCACGACGGGCCGGGGAGGATTAGCTCATCTGGAGACTCTGGTTTAGGGGGCTTTCGACAGGGTCTTAAAAATGACTCACCCGTTCCTCGGCTCTCTTTCGCTGTAAGCACTGGGGGTATCACTGTTGGAAGCGGCGTGACGTCTTTTTCAGCGACGCGGCCGTCAAATCTATCACGTATTGGCAGTAGCGGTCTGTGGTCGCCCATTGCAGACGAAGACGAAGAGGACGACGGCCCTGCCTTTAACTTTGGTGGGAATTTTGGAAAGAAGCCGGCAACAACGGTGGCTCCGGCGGCCGCTTCCAGTCCCGCGCCAGAACCCAAACTCACACCAAGTACCACCACCCAAACCACGAATGGAAGCGCCATTGTCGACGCCTCACCAAGCGGTGGACCAATCAATGAGCGTTCGCCGAAGCCTGAGCGGGAGCAGCTCGGCGCGGGAACTGGGGGGCTTTGGGGCACACCACGGCCGCCTGACGACGCGGACCGTTTCCGGGATGTCACCGCCTCGAAGCGCCGATGGACAGTCAGCGATCGCAGGGGACTCTAGTTTCGGAGATCAAGGCTGCTCGGTCGTTACTCTAGGAGTGGCCTTTTATACGGATTGGGGTCCAATGGGTAATATTGTGGATAATTTTTTGGCTTTGAAAGGAGATCATAAGCGACGTGTTTGTCAAGATACCAACGGGGAGAACTGGAGGAGACCAAGAAAAGTACGCTGGCCCGCTCCCCTCGCATATGGATTAAGGCGTACATCGGGTCAAATCACGAAATAGGTGGCAATTCTGGCGTCTCACCACCATAGTCTGTGCAGTAGTGAAAATTGAGCAACATTGCTATTTCCCCTCTTGCTCTCAGGTGAACACCGATCTCGAACTCAGCGACTAACCTCGGCCTGTCTCCGCTAGCCATCTATCCGCAAGGTGATTGCTGACCAACAAAATATTACTTCTCCCAGTTCACCCGAAATGGCAAATCACCTGATATCTCCCGGCAACCGCCGGCGTTTGATCGACACGGCCCAGGGCCGGGATCGTTGTATACCGCAGTCAGAAGCAGTAAGCTTCCAGAAGCCTCGTCCTGTTCCATTTTACCGGCCGGCCCTCTGCGACGAGCGACGGCGCAGGCTGAACGGGAGAGTTACTGGCGGCTGTGGCTAGCCGATGTGAAGAACTGCAATGTCGGGTTGACTGGACAGTTTGTGGGCATATTAAAAGCCTGGCGAGCCCGGTTGGCTAGAAAATATGTGTGTTGGTTGGGCCTTAGAAAGTTGTAGAAAAGAATGGCATTGGTATCATATCATCATCTCATCTTCCTCCAAAAATGATTGAACAACTCCATATCAGTCCCACCGGACACAAAATCATCCATATCAGCCAGTGAGTGAGTGACCACTCACCGATCCCATCCCAGCCCCAGAACGCCCCCCAACCCCTATCACAAACCACGCACACACACACACACCCACCTCCCATCCCATCCCATTCCACCCCCCTAATCCAAATCAAAAAAACTCCCCGTCCCACTCCTTCAACCCCTCCAAATCCACCAACCCCATTACCCTTCCATCCCACCTCCTCACGCCCTCCCCCCACAGCCACCACACCGCCCCCACCACCGCCGCCACCACCACCTGCACCACGCCCACCGCCAGACAGAACCCGCGCAGCCCGTCCCACCACCACACGGCGTTGGGCACGCCCATGACGAACGCCCCCGCGGCCACCGCCCGCCAGCACGCCACGGCCGCTGTCATGTCGGCGGTGTTGCGCGTGGCCGAGGCGAGGTTGGCGCTCGTGAAGGAGGTGCTGGCGCGGATGAGCGGGGGCGCGGTGGCGTCGAGGAGGGAGGCACCGGCGGCCAGGAGGCCGAGGAGGAAGGAGAGGGCGGGGAGGTTGGCCGCGCGGGGCGAGGTAGTTGAGTGCGGAGGAGGAGATGGGGTGGTGAGGTGGGGCTGGTGGGTAGGTGTGATGGTGTCTGGGGTCGGGGAGAGGGAGGGTTCTGGTTGTGGTGGGGGGGGTCATGGCGTCGTTGAGATGGAGGCCGAAGGTGAGGATGCCAATGAAGGCGAGGACGGTGCCTTGCTGCAAAGGGCGAGCATGTGGGTTTTGGGGGTGAAGCGGGTTTGCCCAGCGGGGGGCGAGGGCTGGGAGGGCGACTGCGGCGGCTGAAAGCAGGAACGGGGCGAGGAAGAGGGCACCAATGGTTGCTGGGTTGAGGTCGAAGGGGAGGGGAGAGAAAAGGAGGGAGATGGAAGCAACGAGGCCCCAGAGGGAGGCGTGAGGGAGGATGGAGACGATAGCAAGGAGGGTTGCTGTGGGCGTGATGAAGGCCCGCGGAGCTTGGAGGAGGATGGTGAGGTCGGCAGGGCTGTGGTAGGCGTACGGCTTGAGCTTGACAACATAGTCGGCAATGGTTTCGAGGGAGAGAGAGCGGAGTGTTGTGGGGGCCAGGGAAGCTTTGAACTGGCTCGTGGCTGTGGCGGGTGTTTCTGGGAATGCGAGGCTCCGGTTAAACGCTGTTTCTGGGGCCCCGAGGGAAATGGCGGGTACGGCAACGACAAAAAAGGCGCTGAGGATCGTGGGTTGCAGACTAAAACCGACCGAGCCTTGAGAGGCAACGCCGCCGATCAACGGCGGCCCCCAGGTTGTCATTACGGCAACGGTCGAGTGTATGGCGATGCGAATGCTGCGCTCATGCTCCTGAACGCCATCAGACGATGAGAACGTAAACAGTGGAGGGGTTTTCTCTTACAAAGTAAGTGTCCTGGATCGATCCCAGAACAAGGGTGTCAAAAGCACCCCAACCCAGCCCTTGAAATATCCTAGCAGCCATGCACTGACTATAGCTGGTTGCAACATTGGTACTCCAAACTGTGCCGATAAACATGAGCAGCAGAGAGACCAAATAAAGAGGCCTTTTCCCACATATCCTCGATGCCACGAGGCAGGCCATACCAGTCAAGGCCGAAACAATTAGTGGCACACCAGTCAAGGCGGCAACAGCCGTATAAGAAGCTTGGTATCCCTGAGCGAGCTGGGTATTAACTGTCATAAACATCGTCTTCGTCACGCCGGTCATGGCAACCATCATCAACAGCGAGTAAAAGTTGAGCTCCTTCCTCCATCTGGACCAGTTCTGCAAACTGTCAGCATTAATCACGATAGGTTCCGAGGCTGGACATACCAGTGGATCATTTGGATCATTGCTGGGTTGTGGTACCAGTTCAACACGACCATATTTCCCTTGGCCGTACTTGATAGGCCTCTTCGAGGAGTCCGATATCCAAGAGAGCCGTTTTGACGACAAGGGATATCTGGAAGATATTGTCGTCGCAGCAACCTGGCTGGCCGCCGTCCCCGGTCGAGTTGGCGGGTTCATCCCTAGAGGTGCTTGTGGCTTGAATGGTGGTGACCTTGACGGCTGCGGAGCCTTGGGGCTTTGCGGCTTTGTCGTCGGTCTTGGTGGCAGTGGTCTATTAGGTGGCTCGGATGGGCTATCCAAAGGAGCCGAGGGGTTCGGCCTTAACAACGCTGGAGGCGGAGGCAGGTCCTTTGCTGGGGGCGTTGGTGGAACGGTCATGTTCGGTCCCCTTCGAATCTCCCCCATGTTTTCATCGTCTCCAGAAGGAGGTATCCCGACCCTCAACTCTTTCTCAGGGTCCCCGCCCGTTCCCACAAAGTCCATAATAGCGACCGGAGACACCTCAACTCACAGAGGAGATGCGATCTGGGAAACGAATGGCATCTGTCGTGCCCAGCAGACGAGACGAAGGTCGGTTGAAGCCTCAATGAGGGAAGCCAGGGGCAGGGACGAGGGTATGTATCAACATTAAAAGAACGACTGCACCGCAGTTGTGGGGGGCATGGGGGCCAATTAGACAAGCATTGACCTCAGCAATCAGATACGCAAGGACTGCGGTAGTGGAACACTGCCGTGACTGCGTTGATCAACCAGCCCAAAAGCCACGAGGAGAGAACCCTCGTCTACCAGAATGAGAGCCATGGTCGATCATCTGCACGAGGGACGTCCTTGGCGGTGACGATGACTGCGTGCTCGAAAAGAAACGTGATTGCTGACTTAGCCCGAAGCATAAAGCAGGGGAACAGGATCACTCTGGACCCGGAAGCCATCACAACCCTCGCTCATGCGTCTGGGGTGGATCTGAGGACAGGGAGTGGTGCACCGGAAGCCAGATCTCGGGCCCGCCACCAGCTACTGGCCACTCGGATTGCACGAGGTCGACGATGGGGTCGCATCCACGGTCCACAGCTGGTCATGTCCCGGTTGGATGGTACGGTGATCAGGCCCGCTCTGACCCGTCACGTCGAGTTTTCTCAACCCGGGCGACGCAAACTCGCAGAAGCGAGCGCAGGGGCCAGCAAGAGGCTGAAACTTCAGGTGACGCAGAGGGGTTGGCGCAGGTACATTTGTCGTTTTCGGCCGTTACACTAAGTACGGCAGAGGAGCCCGCCGAGATTGCTCTCAATGACCTTCGAGATCGTATAACTTGTTATATTTTAGGTGCAACTCACGATTTTGGTCTCACGCAGAGCCGCCTTCCCTAAACTGAAGGGCTGTGTGTGCTCTTTGTAGGGCTGAGGGACCCCGCGAAGCAAGGGTAAGTGGGGGAGGGGCTGGGGGGTTAGTGGGGCTGCATGGGATTCGGCTTCTTCCGGGTTAGCTCGTGGGTTCCATGTTGTTTGATGGTGCCTCCTGACAATTGCATCATGCGAGCCCACTGCCCGTTCGTGTCCATTGGAAGAGTTTGTGACCGCGCTCGCTGCGCTTACGCCGCAAGCCTCCCAACAAGACGCGCCCTCACCGCCAGATACCGTGCAGATGTTCAACAATCACCGTTGCTTCCTCCAGTCGGCACATGGTCTCGACCTTTCATCGGAGCTGAACCGAGACTCGTAGCCCCGAGGGTCTGCGTCGGACGCAGCCATCCCTGCTTCGGACCGGCGTCCGATCTTGCGCGAGATGGGACGGTTGTGCAAAAAAGGAAGAAAAAGCTGCACGGACAGAGTACTATTCCCGATGCATCAAACTCTGGGTTACAGACCGCCGAAAAGAGTTTGTTCGTAACGTTCGAGGTGCAACGGTGCAACACCTCGGTAGACGAGGGGAACAATCGCCGGTTCACCGGCCTCGTAGTCATGGCTGTTTCGACTTTCCACGTTTCTTGCAACCAGCGGGGTAGTTGTATCCGACCTCCGACCTCTGCTAACCAGGTTTTGGGGATTGGCTACCGACAAATGCATAATACTCGCGATAGCCGGTCACAAAACCGCGGGCGATCAGGCAGCGCTGCAGCCGGCAGCATCTTTCGCCGCATTAACCGCGGGCGGCCTTGAGCCCAAGTTAGAACACAATGCCCGCCATCTCGATTCGATCTTCCGTCTTGCTAACGAGACTGGAAACACGTCACACGTCAGGCGATCCTAAGCCTCAAGAACCACCTTCCATTTGTTGACTGCCCCAAGAAAGCAGCCCGAACCTACCCACAGGCCACCCAACTCCTCTTGAGCCATCTTCAACGAGAGCCTCACAACCGTCCTTGCCGACTGGATATCCTGGGGTTGAGAAACACCGGGAGCAACGTTTGACAGGCCTCCGTGGCTCGAAGGTGGTTTCATAGCCTTGGATGAGCAACAGTACGTAGCCATACTCGGAACGTAGACGCGCGCGACGTTCCCGTGATCTGATTCCCGGTTTTGACGGGCTCGGGAGTTTTCCATTTTCTGTAAACGTCCGCCCCGTTCGATCAGCGGGTCAAACAACAGGCGTCAAGGAAACCTTGGAGGCTCGAAAGGGATCCACATGACGACTACGTCCCAATGCCAGACGGCTGCAAAAATCAACACCGAAACGGCGTTTCTATGCCTTTAGCAAGTGAGCTATGCCCCCACGCCCATGATCGCCTCAACCGGAGGACCCTAGGGGATTGTTTGATCGAGTTTCCCACGCCCAGTCGCGTTAAGAAAAGGGGGGTTGGTGGGGGATGCCGACCTCTCAAAACGATGCAAGAACGATAGCTTTGCCTTCGGCTGCAAAATCCTGCATCTCCGACTTCTCCACCATGAGCAGCAGCGTGGTGGCCCTCACCAGCAGCTCCCCAAACTCAAGCCGGTACGCCACGGGCAACTGCTCGTCGCTGGCTACAAGCACGGGGTGCTGCCCGCGGATGTCCTTCTCAGCCACCCGGAACCGCACCCCAACATCACGCGACGCATCAGCCCACAACACACCATCCTCGTCACCACCCTCACCCTCACCCTCATCCCCACCACCCCCATCCCCACCGCCACCGCCCCCTTCCTCCTCCTCCTCCTCTTCCTCCTGTCCCTGTCCCGCCTCCCCCGCCTCTCGTCCCGCACGCTCCCCCCGCCGCCCTCCCGCCGCAGCCCGCTCAGCCAACCAGTCCCTCCACACGCGCAGCACGCCCTCACTCACATTGACATGGCTGCGGAACAGGCCCGGCTTGGGACCCATGCGCACAAGGTTGGTCACGGCGCACAGCTGCGTGAACGACTCGTCGTCGTCGAGGTAGACGTCTGTGGACGGCCGTGGTTCTTCATTATTGGGGGTGGCTGTGGTGGTGGGAGTGGGGGTGAGGTGCCGCCGGAAGCCGCGCGTCGCTCGGCGGGGGCGGTCCTCGTCCTGCTCGACGGGGCGGAAGTGCGCGTATATGCCCGCCAGGCCGCCGGTGCCGCTGGTGCCCCTGGCTGTGGGCTCTGCGCTGGCAAAGCTGTCCGTGCGGAGGTAGTTACAGTAGAGGTAGGGTGTGTACAGCTTCTCGCTTGGGTGATAGCACTCGAGCATCAGCCGCTGGTCTGGTTGGGAGGTGGCGTGGCTCAGGCGTTGTTTGAGGATGCGTAGTGCTATGGAGTAGATGCGGCGGCTGGTTGTGATGAGGGGGAGAAGGGAGGAGGTGGGGAGTTGGGAGAGAATGGAGATGAGTAGCTGTTCGAGGCTGTCAGTGATTCCGTGGTATGGTCCTTATGGACAGCCAGGAGGGTGTTACGGGATTCACGGACCTCGTTGGGGAGGGAATCGAAGGTTTGGGAGTTCTCCATTATGACAGGTAATCCGTAACATAAGATGGTGAAACTTGAAGCTGAGAAGCTAATTCTATGCTCACTCTGGTGTTGTTGAGGCGAAGGGCAGCATGCCGATGATGCATGGAGCGGCAAGACCCACTGAGCCCCACTCTTTCCGTCCGGTCCCGCCGGCACTAAAAGCGGCCGAACCGGGGTCCGCTGCCGGGCACTCCGAAGCGACTCGAAGTTGGGATCCGGGTCAAGAGCTCACTCACTATCTTGCGTTGTAAATTCATATTATATATTCGTCTACAAAGTACAGTAAAATGTACGGGTTTGGAGTTTGCGTAGGATAATTGATTCCAGTCAGTCATGGCAGTTTTAAAAATTCAATCATCCAGGACACCATCCTAGATGATATCTAAATCCCCAGTTTCACTCGGAACACCATGGTTGACACCAGCTACCGTTTTTGAATTCTGCCTCCAATATCTATTTCCAATTTCTAAATGCCGCGAGAGGGAAAATTCGGCGCATCCTCATCTATACAATCCCAAACGGAGGGCATCTGGTTGACGCTTGATAATGTGTATACACCCTTTGCGGTATCAATGCTCGAGAAAAAAGTCATCACGGGTGTTTGTATGCTTTCCGCAGAAGTTCATGTCTCATAAAGTCATCAGCTCTCGTATGAAGTCGAGTTGCCCCTTGCCCGTCTCCCACCAAGCTTAACCCCCGTACGCCGAATAAACCCCGTCTAAATCACCACACAGCAACTGCCATCCGCATCCTTTCTTGATGTCGCCGTCCGCAACTTGGTCGGACGGTACATCATAGCGTGAAGCACCAGTCGCTGACTCTCGCCGGCAACTTGAATGTAAAAGGCCCCCACGTCTTCGAATCCTAACCATGTGTAGAGCTCGTTCCCCATCGGGCTGGCCATCACAGACATGTCATTCAGCGAATCACTCATCACCAGCTCCATCGCCCATTTGCAGAGCGAGGACCCATGACCGCGACGTTGGAAGTCGGGAAGGGTAGCGAGAATCTGAAGGTGGATCTGCTCGGGGCCAATCGAGCCAAAGAACCTCTTGTATGCCCTGATCTGGCCCTTCCAAAACTCGTTGAAGTGCTCGTGGTTGGCATCCTTACGAGTCTTGCCTCCGCGTTCTTCTACTTCGGTCACAGCTGTTTGAGTGTTAGTGAATGTCACAAGGATAGTCGGCCGTCGAGGGCCATGAGCATCTAAACTTGCGATCCTGCGTCTTGTAGCCGGGGCCGTACCGCCGCTTGTTGATGTACGAGACATCCCAAACCCCAAACGCGACCACTTCGCTTGGGGCTTCCGGTTTGGGACTGTCTTCAATCACCATGACTACCCAATCATCATATTCCGGGTCAAGAAAATACTCGAAGAGCATTCGAGTATACCTATGATGATCTTCGGGGTACTGATGCCGGTACGGGAAGCGGTAGTCCCATTGTGGGTCAAGCGGCATGGTCTTAATAATGACGTTGGTGACCGCCTCAATATCGGTTGGAAGACCCAATCGGGGTCTCATTGCGAAGGTTTGTCGAGCAAGGCTGACTGGCTAGTACGTCTGGGGGGGAAGCAAGAAGGAGGACTTCGCTGGCGGCCCGGGAAACGCAAGGCGAACCTGGGGTTCAGGGCGGGCGAGGGAGCCTTAACTAGACTATTGGGGACACTTGGAGCCTCGCTGGCGCACTGTTGGCTTTGTGTTGCCCATGCATCGTGATGCATGCGGTGAAAAATGCTCGTGCGTGACGCGGTCATGGTGTGAAACGCTTCGGGTTCGCCGCAATTCCACAGCCAACGCCGTGGCAGTGACGGAAGAGGGATTTCAGGAAGGTGCAGCTAACTACCGATTTGCCTAGCTTGCTTGCAGCTTTGCCCCTGAATTCTGAGCCTCGTCCGCGCAGCTCGCCGCGTCTTCATTGGGGGCTGTGTCTGCCAGTCTGCGTTTTGGGGGCCGGCAAACGACCGTGGTTGGTACATGCCCAGACATGTCTGATGTATCTCAAGTCACGGGAAGAGAAAAAAAGAACCTATCCGGGAAACTTCCCGTCACCATCGATTTTGGCAATTCCATAGATAGCTTGACCCCAGGTCCCCAACAAGCAAGCGAGAAAGTGTGCCTGGCTGGTGCGCTTTCTGAACTTGACAAGTCTGCCCTGGTCTGCTTGGTTGCAGAGCACTAACCCAAACTCGGAATTACGGTGAGGGAAAATGGCAATGCGGTGCTCATGAGGAAAGGCGCGATGATTGGGCCAGCAACCGCGGCCTCCGACGCCCTCTTTCGGTGACCCAAAGCTGCACCAGACCGGCCCAGGCGTGTCGCACTTCCTTCCCGCATTGCGGCAAACTTCCCCGAAGACATCCCACAAGCATCCCACAGACATATGACGGACTCTGGATGCACGCCCGGAAGCGGGACTACCGATGTGACTCTGGTCTCATTTGTTTGTCCTTCCTGACTGTCCGTGTCATCCATGAACCAGCAGTCTGAGACATGGAGTACCCCGGCCCAGATCCCGACAGCGGATTGCGTTATAGGGAAGGAGAGCCTGAAGAGGTTGTCGCCGACGCGCTTTGGGACCTCGCATCGTTCCTCATCCCTGCGGCAGAGTTAGACCACCATGGCAATCCTCTCGCCAATCCCAACACCGAGTTGGCCGCCAATCCGCCGACCTGTCGATCGCAGGCAACCCGAGGGGCCCCGCGCATCCGGCCCGGAATCGATTTGATCTCCCACTCGTTTCCCGCCGCACATCCGCCGGGGCCCGCCCAGGTCGCCGCCCGTCAATATTATGCCCCAAACGTACCATCCCGAAGGCCGTCGTTGTCAACCCCAGTTTCGTCCGCGCCGGACGGGTTCCCTCCCGCCGGCCCAGCCGGCTCCGTTAGTGCCACAGACTGGCCTTCCTTCCCCGCGAACTCGGAGGGAGGCCCGGTTAATAATGGATCGCTTCCGGCCTTGGACATGCCGCAACCCCCGTTCAACCCGGCACTCCTTCCGACGGAACTTTTTGCTGCGTTTATGCCGCCTGCTACCCCGGGGTTGAGTCAACTATCCGACGGGAATTCTTCATATTCCCTCTCTCCTCCCAACCTCCCCGACGCATTCCATCCGTTCAATCCTGCCCCTCGTGATGGAGCCTTTGGGTCCTTGAACGAGGGCCCTACTTCCCCATGGATTAACGCCATGGTCGACGACACCGCCGGTGGTCATTACTACGAGCGATCCAGTTCGACAGTATCCACAGATGCCACAACCCCGAATCTTACCGCTCCGGTTTTCTCTCCGTCAGCGAAACGCCGGCCAACACGCCGAGCCAAAACCCCGTCGACACCTTTGGCAATTGTTCAGTATGAACCCCCCAGCAGTACGGAAGCAAAGTCGTCGAGAAAACGGCCGGCCACGGAAGAAATCGCGCCCCAGGGAATGGCTTCCCAAACTCTTCGCCAAGTACCGGTGTGCGACCACCTGGGAGAAGTCAAGGGGATCATGATGACGTTTGGGAACCGGTCCAAGACGAGGGCTCCCTTTAACGAGGAGAAGCGCCAACGGACAGCTCTAGCTAGACGCAAAGGGGTTTGCCCAAGATGCAAGAGATCCAAAAGACAGGTACTTGTACCCCACTTCAGGCCTCGGACGACGGGCGCTAACCCATCCCTCAGTGTGATTTGGCCCAAAAGGAGAGCCCCTATGTTAGTTGTACTCTTTGTACAGAGCACAGGGTCTACAAGAACGCTCCTCGACTCCCTTGTTTCAGGATGACTTTAACAGACATTCTCTTTTTCCGGTCGGGTGAGTTATCTTTTCTACAGTCATCTCCCTGCAGCCGCCTGCTCTCCCCTCGTGTCTCCTGCGCCTCAGCCCTTGTAGTACCATGGCTTTTATCGTGATTCAAAACACTGACAAGCTTCAAGGCCCGGCGCCAAACGAGCCCTTCTTCACCGAACGACTGAGAGACTCAACCGACCTCGGAGACCTGTCCAAGCCAAATGTTCCCGCGAGGATGTTGAAGCTCACGCAACGCATCGGATTCCATCAGTTAACAGTTTACGCCTCCGAGTTTGTGCCATCATCCGGTGATGTCATCTCTTACAAGTGGACCGATCGCACAGGAGAATTACACGAGCTAAACATGCCGCTTTACTGCCTCACAAACCTGGAAAAGATACACCACCATATATGCCAGTACATCGGCTCAGCCAAATGGGCGTACCTCGAAAGTGACGATGAGCTCGTGTCGATGACCATTTCCGCGGGCATGGAATATGCTCAACGAAATCCAGTAAGTACTGTGGTGCTGAACTCATATTCCTCTACTAACTCGCCTAGAAATCTCTAGTTGCCGACTCTCTCGACCTTTGGGCCATTTCACGAATGATCGAGATTCCCTGGGAGATGTGCGGACCCGACACCCTTGGCGTCTCACCGGTGACAGATGCCACGAGTCCTCACAAAGGGCGAATTCCGATCCCGCCCATCATGGATACCCAGCTGGACCAAATCGTTATCAAGAATATCCTCACGCCCTTACGCAAGAGGCTTATCGACAAATTTGAGAGCCTCATCACCCCTGCCAAGCGCGAGTCTTGGTGGGAGATTTACCTCTCTGCCTTCATCTTAACCAACCACATCGAGCGGCTAGCGAAGCACTCCGTCGACCACGCCAAGACACACACAATGCCGGTGGGTGGCAGTGATTGCAATTCGAGATTGGATATATCGCTAACCTAGTTTGGGCAGGGTAAATACTCCAACATCAAATTCCTCGAAGGCGCTTTTCACACAGCCAAGTCCATTCTCGCCCGCTTCCACTTTGCATGTAACGGATCCGTTCCGTTGAAAATGGATTGGACGTCGCCCAGCTTAGCGGTCATGGCCAAACTCGATCAGAGTCAGGTTGAGCTCATGCAGAAGACCCAGGCCATAGTCAGGGCCAGAGGTATGTTCTCCCAGCCTCTTCACTGGCTTACTTTTTGTTTCCAGCCGTTCGAACTGACCTTCGGCGCGCAGAGCCAGATGTCCTCCGTTTGAGGAAATCGCACAAGTACGAAAGGACGTTGTATTGGACCGGCCAACTGTATACCGAAAGCTTTGATACCTCGCCTGTACATGTCGTGGAAGAGCTCGATGAAAGCGAGACGGAAGCAGAAAGGGAAACCACCTGGGGGTGAAATCTGAGGCGTAGAAAATAAAGGTCTTGCGGCAACGCAAATTTGCTTGGTGTTATGTTGGCTTTGGGCCGGTCTTTGGAGAGGGATACCCTTGGCTTCGGGTAGGAGTTTGGGATCTTTGGAAGTCACAGGCGTGGGTTGGTTAAGCTCAGTCATTTCTCTGCTGTATGGTACCGTCTCGCCATGTTGCACGGTGGAATCTATCTTCGGAGTGGGGATGGCAAGATTCGACTTTGATGTATCCAACGGTAGATGTGTGAAGCAAATCAGGCGTTAAGGGGGCAACGGGTAAAAGGACAAAGGAGGAATGGAGATGAGAGATAACGGACCGAAAGATCTAAGAGATATTACACGAGCAAGGGATTGGACAAGACTCTGGAGATAGAGGCATGGTTCTAATCAGCGCTGCTCAAAGATCAGATTGTAGATCAGATCTATCAATCCAGAGCAGTCCAGTCGATTCAGATCGGCCATTTCTTCAGATCAGTCGGATCAGATGAGGCACCTTACAAATCTGACAATCTGATTGTTATCTTTACCTTAGGTACTTTTGGCCCTTGGTCAAGGCGCCGAATCCCTTCATTTTGAGTGTTAATGGTGGAGAGGTGGATGAATAAGTCGGGTATTACTTTTCCGGACCAGAACACCCCCTGTCTCGAGCCAAATTGCGGATTCCGCGCGTCGCTCTGTCCACTGTTTGTACGCGCGTGTGTGTGCGTATGTGTGACGACCACTGAGGCTGATCCAGTTAAAGTTAACCCAACCTCGCAATGTCGACTGCTGCACAGAGCAGCTACGCAGCCTCTGCTACAGACGATGCCAACAACGTTGCAGCAGTCTTCCTCCCCCACCCTCGATCTCGACTGCGCACCATCGCGAAGCAGTTCCGATGAAGAGGGTAACGAGGACGAGATTGACCGGTACTACAACATGAAGGTTGGGGGCAACGTCGATCCGGTTGAATGGTGGATCGGTAATAGGGCTCGGTTCCTAAAGCTGTCTCAGATGGCCCTTGACGTTCTCGCTATTCCGGCCATGGCAGCTGACTGCGAGAGGTCCTTTAGCATTGCCAAGCTTACTCTGAGCTCCCAGAGGCATGCAATGAAGTGGGAGGCTATCGAGATGCTTCAGATGCTGAAGAACTGGCTTAGGAACGGCGATATCGTCATCGGAGGAGTCATGATGGGCAGCAGTCCGGGTTGGGGATCGATTAAGGGGCAGCAGGGTTACGAATAGCTGCATTTGTATGTCAGTTCAGTTCAGTTCAATCCAGTTCAAGGGCCGAGGGAATCAATCGGTTCAGATCAGGAGGGTCTGACTGATCTGACTGATCTGAGAGCAGCGCTGCAACTGAATGGGGAAGGAGGGTCGGGTTGGCAGTTATTTTCAGTTCCAATCTTTCATCTGCCGAAATCAGCTGTTGCTGGTTTCCTTAAATACCATATTTACCATGTATGTTGGAAGTGACAGACCGAGACTTGAACTCTTGGATCAAGGAGCAACAAGCCCCTAGTTAAGGAAAAGAGCTAAATGGCAAGCAGTTCCCTCTTCTCAAAAGAAGAAAGGGAAATAGAGACGAAAGGAGAAAAAAAAAAGAGACAAACTGCTAGATCACACGCAAACCAAAGAAACCAACACCCCCCATCCCCCCAGCCAGTCCATCTACCCCTCAAACCTCAAGCACAACTCGCACGCCGATGCTTGACCCTCAACTCGGGCGGACTCGCCTCAATATCCCACACCCCGTTCCGCCTCCACTCATGATCGCCATAACACTCCCAGCTAATCCTCTCCAACTCCCTCGGCGTCTTCCACATGCGCTGCTCATTGCGCAGCCACAGCCTCAACATATGGCGCTGGCGGCCCTCGGAGGCATCGTCCGTGAAGCCGCTGCGCGCGTGCAGCATGGCGAAGTTGTTGAACAGCAGCATGTCGCCGGGTTGTAGCCGGATCTCCACCGCGTGCTGCTTGGCCAGGAAGTACACGGCGTCGAGGGCCTCGGCTTGCAGCTCGGTCATGGCGGGCACGGAGGGGTGGTGCGGCGAGAAGTGCGAGCCGGTGAGGGGGCGCCGCGAGAATTGGAAGCCCGGGCCGTGGGTATCGAAGTTGTAGAGCAGGGGGCGCATGTGGTATTGGCCTTCCCAGAATCTGCGTGGGGGGGGAAGGGGTTGGTGAGTATATGGGTGTGGGTCAGGGGTGAATAGGGATGTGGGGATGAGAGAGGGAGACTCACTCGTCAAAGATCCAATCATCCTTGGCCAGCATTTCGATGATATCCGGGCGGGCGCGGGCCAGTTCGTTGTATATCGTGGCCGACGAGGCCAGGTAGGACTCGCCTCCGTAGGCGGCTACGTTCAGAGCGTACATGCCGAGGACATCACACAGGTCGGTGTGGAAGGGCTGTGCATCGGATGACGGTGTGTGTTAGCTAGAGCGGCGAGTTATTTCTACCTCTTATGATAAATCCAATTACCTGGGCGCGAGCAACGTAGGGCGAGTTGGGCATGGCGCCATGCTTCTTGACGTCTTCGACGACGGCTTGGATGTGGACTGGACCGTGTCAGCGACCGTTGGGGAGATAATGGGGGTTTGCAAACGCACGAATCATCCGCCCATCAAAGTCCTGCATCCCACGCTTTGCGGCAATGTAGCTTGTGACGCCTAGGTAGAGGAGGATGTTGTCAAATGACGTGTACCTGTCTGGATCAAGGCCACGTAGCACGACAAACCCCCGGCCTTCGTGAATAACTCGCGAGGCCTCGAAGAGCCGGTCACCTAGGTTCGGGAGCGGGAAGGTGTTGGGGTCAGCGTCATCTGGGCCGAGGTCAAGACCTGATGGTTGCGAGTCAGCCATGTCGGCGATATAGTGTATAGGGCACAAAGAAACGTGAAGGACTTACTCTTGAAGTGGGAAAGCGCAACCTCAATCTCGGCAATGTCCTCAGGACCGAGGTGGAGGACAAAGTCGTCGTCAGAGTTAAAATCGGAGCCGGTCCAGGCTCGGGCTGTGTCGACTCGGGCGGGCCATCCGTAGGGGACGGTGGTGCGACGGTTGGGATAGAGAGCCTGGAGATGTGCAACCCGGTCTTGAAACGTCTTCATCGACGGGATCCACTCGATGTTGGGTCTGGGGACGTTATCCACAGCCTCCTCGGCTTCGTAGCGGGAGGGATGGGGGCTGGACTCGCGGGAGTATGACCCGCGGGAGTAAAACCTGTCGGCCATGATTGATGCAGATTCAGGGGTTGAATCAGGGGTTGAATTCAGGAGAGGTCAGGGGTTAGGGTTAAAGGTGTGATTTCTGTGTAAGTGTTGATTGCCAGCTAGGGACTGGGACTAAATCCTTGGAAGCTCGCTCCTCAAGGACCGAGAAAAGCGCTGGGTGATGAATTTCATGCTCTCAACCGGATCCTTTTCTTCCCTGAATTACCACTGATTAAATATCCATGCACCGCAGAGCCTCATCTTCACCAAGTCGGCCCTCAACAGCTCCCCATCTACCATCATCGGCTCCGGCACCGTGCAATGCCGCAGAGCCTCAATCTTGACAAGGAACAAGAGTTCCACTGAGAAGTGCAAATGACGGGGCTAAAGACGTGCAGATAAGTTCTGTATATTTGATTGGGGAAATGGGGTCATCTGCCCTCCCTTGCATCCGGGCCGACCAATGTTAGACTTGCCCCGACAACCCACTGGGAGCACCATTGGCTCGCAAAGGTCTCATACAACCCCATGGCGAGGATTGGACCGTCTTGCATAATAAAAAACAATGGGACAGGATGTTTGCGGCTCTGCGCGGATTGCGTAACGAGAAGATGACACAAGCCTGCTCTCGGGAACGGAGGCCGGAGGGCAGCCTGACCCGCCGTGGGGGAGGATCCAATCGTCGGAACGCTGTGACTAAGGTGATGAGGAGGATTTAATACCACGCTCTCCGAGTGGCTACATCACCAGTCAACCGCTTGATTTGGAACGTGGGCCAAACTTCCGAGTGGACGGTTGTGACAAAGTATATATAGCAGACCAGGCCGAGGTCGTTAAACACCCAATCATCCTGGCCCAATCTAGCTTGACCTTCAAGGACTCCCGAGGCGCTTCCGATGGAGGCTCAAGTCATGGTGATCTTGCCCCATGTCGGCCGAGCCGCACCGTGGGGACTTTATTTGCTAGGTGCGAGCCGGCGGGTAGGGAATGGACTTGTTGGGAGACTTGGAGTCATTCCTGCAGATGGCTGCCTAAGTTTGCCTGCACCTCGCCTTGAAAAGCTCATGATCGCTCGACCGGGGACGGTAGGGAATTCGGAATCGTCAAGAGTTGAGCCGCATCGTGGAGAAGCGAGGAGTGTTGGCCGTGGACGTGGTCTGTCAATGTGGCCCGGCTGTCACGGCCTCACGGTTGTCGCTCCTTCTTGAATCTCCAAGCGAGAAATGAGAAAAGGATTGCTTCTAACTGCCGTGCACGCAAAACCTAGACCGGAATTGGTCCAAATCTAATCACGTGAGATCGCGGCGGTCTCCTCTTCCATCCCGTAATAGGCCGAGGTGCCTGCCTGGTAAGGTAGCTAATTACCCGCCTGTACCGCCTCACGCGCCTGCCGCACCAAAGTCCCGTCGCGATTCCCGGCATTCTCTTGATTTTGTAATTTTGTCTCCCTCGAGGACGCGCCCTGCATGACCGAAAGTGCGCCCCTCACATACAAGGCCGCCGCACAAGGCGAGGATGATGTTTTGCAAGAGATGCGGTGGAAGGCCGCGACCCTCGAATTGCGCTCGCACTCGCCGAGGACCGCTATCCCGGGACCGTGGATGAGAAAATGCGGTGCGAAGTGGCAGCCTATGTGTGGATACAGAAGAATTGCCCCGAAGTTCCGATCCCCAACCTCTTAGGCTTCGGCTTCCCCGGCGGTTCAAACGTAGGTCATGACCGTAAACGCTCATCTGCGCCCCCCAATGTATCCTTGAGTGACTCGTGCGGGCTCGATAGTTTACCCATATAAGTTCTCGGCCCTTCTACCACCAATGGGCATGGTCAGTCCGCCGTCGTGCCTGCGCACTCTTGAATCTGCCGGCTCCCTCGCCCTACGTTCGTATTCAAGACCAGCCGACCGCCTGCACCTCCTCGAATTCATCGAACCCACACGGGGCCGGATGCTGTCCGAGACGTGGGACGCCAAACGCCATGATCCAGTCAGGCGGCGGAACCTTTTCCAGGGCCTGGCACGCATCATCCTTTCTGTTGCACGCTTCCCGCAGGTCCGCATCGGCTCGCTCACATTCCGCGACGACGGCACCATCTCTCTTTCAAACAGACCACTGTCTTGCAGCACCATGATACTGGAGAGCAGCGGCGCGTCCCGCGTCATGGCGAGGGACCAGACGCATCCATGCGCAGAGCCGTACATTTCTGACCTGCTGACCCAACACGACGGCCGTCTACTAGCCCAGCCGAACGCCGTCAGGGACGACACGGATTGTCACTACCAACTCGCCGTCCACGGGCTGCTGCGGATGATTTCCCATCACTACCTCAAGCCGCGCTCGCAGCCGTTCGCGCCGCATTTCACCGACCTCCACCAGAGCAACATATTCGTAGACGATGACTGGAACATTACCGCCCTGGTGGACCTCGAGTGGATGTGTTGTCGCCCTCTTGGGATGATCGATGTCCCTTACTGGATCACGCTCAAGGGGATCGACGAGGTCGGTGACCCGGAGGATAAACAGGCGCTAAAAGAATACACTGAGGTGAGGGAAGAGTTTTTATCGCTGCTCGGGGAGGAAGAAGAGAAGCTCGTCGCGGTAGGTAAAGGAAATCAGCATGCTCTACTTTCGCACACCTTGCGATCCACGGGGGCGTCCGGGATCCAACTGGTTCTTCTGGTGCCTCGACTCATAAATGCATGTACACTCTTCGAGCAGCACATTCGACACGGTACATTTTAACACACCGTTGTCACTCAAGCAGGACAAGCTATTGTCTCGATTCTGGTCGTGGAATACGGACGAGGTGGTGAAGATGAAGCGGCAGCAGAGAGAAACGTGGCTTGCCGAGCTGCGCGCAGTTTGCGAGGGCGGGGACCCGTGATTCAGCCTCCTGAGTCTAGCCTTATAACCAAAAGACAAGGACGTCGGATGTCTTGGCCGACGCAGCCTCCGAAATATAAATCAAACCGAGCCAAATGCAAGAAAACCAAAAATCCTTCATCAGACCCATTACAGACCGTAAAGCACCAAACACCACCCCCCACCACTCCTTCCCTGTCAATATCACATCCTCCCACCAACCGAGAACCTCGATATCGACCTAACCCCTCGAACCCCAACCCGCGCACACACCGCCCACGACGATCCCCAGTCCCCCTAAAGATGAAGACGGGGACGTGGCCGCCGCTCCCCTCCTCTCCACCACCGAATCAACCCATCTATCTCACAGATTGCGGCGTCGGCCGACTCGGACCTACATGCTACTGGCGGCCCGGTTGGTAATGGTGGAACACCGGCATGGCCTGCTGGGCTTGGGCTTGGGGTTGGGATCTCTGGGGCCTCTGGGTTTGGGTTTGGGTCGGGGTCTGAGAGCTCGGGGATTGGGAGCTTGATGATTGGAGTCTTTGGGGTTGAGGTCTTTGGGGCTGAGATCTTTGCGGCTGGGGCTGGGGCTGGGTTTGATTTCGTGGCGAGGGCTGGGACTGGGGCTGAGGGTGTGTCGGGATCCTGACGCTTGGCCGGGACACTGATCGTCCAGCGAGAGAGTGTCCCGCAGTGGAGGAGGACTGCCTGCCGGGGCCGGGCGATGATCGAGCAACGCTACTTTGTCGGGAGGCACCGCCGCCATTGAATGGGTTCGGGGGGTTCGGAGGGTTTGGAGAGTTGGGGGCGCTGTGGGTCGGTTAGTAGTAAGTTTGGCATGACCTTGTTGTTTTTCACGGCGAGATGGTGAGGTCCATGGCGTGGTGGGCGTAACTTACGGGACAGCTGAGAAGTCGAAATTGATGGCGGCTAATGGGTCGGGCATTGTAGCCAGGACGCTGGATATGCAGTCTTTGTCCGGACAGGCGTGCTCTGGCCTGGCCTTCACCGTGGCGATGATGTGAGTTGGTGGCGGCGTCCGGCAGAAAACGATCCTGCAGGTTTTAGAGCGTGTCATGCCGCATTTCTTTTCGAACCTTTTGGCAATGTGTGAGCAATTGGCGTACGTAAAGCAGTACCAGCCGCAAACACAATTGTGAGGGTTGTGCTGGCCACGGATGAGGTTCCTATCGACGTAATGCTGTAAATCATTGAGCCCAGCGTATTCCATCGTGGTCTAGCTAGGGAACCGGGGGGCGAGCGAGCTGAGGAAAACAGAATACAGGAGGTATATACGACGTTAACCGGCTTCCGATCTTGGTTTTGAGAATACTTAGGCAAGGGCAAAAGCAAAAGGTTTTGTCTAATCAGGGGACATGGGATAAAAACAAATGGTAGGAGCACGGGGTTGAATACACTGGTTCGAGAAAATATCAAAACAGAAAACCTCGAACTTGCGGTTGCTCGAAGCTAGAGGTATATGTACCTATATGCACGGATCAGGCTTTCTGTCGGCGTTCCTTGCATTCTCACTTGGGCACTTTGTGTGACCAACACAGCAACGAATGTCCCAGCTCAAGAATCAAGATCGCCTAGCCCGGCAAGCCTTCTGCTTACCGACCCGAAGCAGGTCTGAGACTGTCGTGGCGCCAGCGACCTGCAGAGCCGGGTCTGGAAGCGGCAACCGTGAGGCGGGTGTCTAGACCGTGGTAGAATTCGGTTTCGGGTGATATCAGGGGGCGTAGTTGTATAAATTAGGTATCTCAGGAACCTGATTCAATCAGTTGAGTACCAGCCATATTGCTAAGTACCTACCTGGCCTAAGTATCTACCTGCGTTGCCCCTCTGCCACAAATCGTATGCTGTTGGGTGAGAAACGTCGACTCGTTTGTCGGTGTTGGCGCACCCCCTGCAAGGGACGGGACTCAGAAGGGGTGGGATGTAACAGTGTTGGCAGTTCACACACACACAATGGCAACCATAACCCCTCCCCTGCATGCCCTGGCCGCTCGAGACCTGCAACGAGCCCCCAAAATGAGCCCCCAAAATGAGCCCCCCTTTCCTATTTCCGTTAACTACTAGATATGGTCCCTCAAACAGCCATGAACCAACAGCACTCTCGCATGGTACGCGGCTGAACCAACCGATATTTGCCCCCACCCTTCGCGTCCGAGCTGCATCTCCATCGAAGAATTTACTAAGGACCTCCAATTCGAATTTTCCAACTCATTAACCTGACCCGGCCGCGTTTCAAGTACACTGTTGACCACGTCGGATACCCAAAATACCTCAATTTACTGGCTAACGCATACTCTGCGCGTCTCTAACTTGAATATGCCAGTTGACGAGGACTTCAGGTTTTGGCCTGCAGGAGGCTCTGTCACTCCAGGCGGCCCCAGCGAGTGGTGGATTTGTGATGTTGATCAACGACGTATGTTCACGATTAAAATGGACGAGGAGCAGGAGACAGAAGAGGTTGCTTTTGAGCACTTCAAAAAACACGTTGATGGGCTCGGCCGTGACGTGACGCTGATCCACCTGGCGCCTGATGGCTGTATCATCTCTGTTTCGACCGACCTTATCAACGACGTAACCGAGTGCGTCTATTACCCTCAACTCAACCTCATTCAGCTATCAGCAGGCGTTCGAACCATTCTCCGCTCCGAGCTGCGAGAACTGGATCGGTTCATTGGAAACGTCGACCTGGTCTCGTATCAGGCCGAATCCGACGACAGCAAGGCGTCCGTGACCAAAACGGCCGTCTTCAAGTACTACTGGAATTCTCAATTTGTGGGAAAGATATGGGATGAGATGAATCTTTGGCTGCGACTGTCCCATCATCCCAACATCGTTCCCATTGATCGCCTCGTGCTCGACGAAGTGCAAGGCGGTGTCGTGGGGTTCACAACCATCTTCATCCCTGGTGGCACCCTCGAAGACAATGTGTCCCGCACCTTCAAGCTCAAGTGGTGCAAACAACTCATGGCCTTGGTTGACGACTTGAACTTGCGATATGGCATTGCCCACCAAGACATTGTCCCACGCAATCTGCTAGTCGATGAATCTACGGATAATATCATGCTATTTGATTTCGACTATTCAGCCCAGATTGGCCATGGTCGAGGCCCCCTCTTCTTATCATACTGGTATGCCAAACCATCATCCTCATCTTCTCATTTGTCTACGACTAACCTCGAGGTTAGGGACATTCGGGATGACGTGAGAGCCGTTGTCTTCACCATCTACGAGATGATCACGCGCGACTTCCATTTCCGGGAAGAGGACTGGGAGAAGCTCGATGTGTCTTTGATACAAGATATCGAGTGGGTGCAGCATCCGGACGTCACGCTCGACCACCCGGTTGCCGAGTACCGTTCGCTCCTGAACGCATGGTTGAAGACGCGCGCGGAAGGGAAGAAGGTCACCGTTTACACGGACGCGCCTGAGTGTATTGACTGGCCAATCCTGGAAATGCCAATTGGAGAGTATACGACCAGCACTGGGGCCGTGAGACAGGTACAGACCTGGACGCCTGTGGACCGGTCCCAAGCTCTGGCCCTGGGAAAAAAGACGGTTGAATGGCGGAGGCCGAAGCAGAGCACGCTAAAGGGCGACTACCACCTTCTCGCCACTGGAGAACTGCTAGATTGATTGCATCTCCCCTTACATATAGCTGACATTTGCTTCTCTCCGGGCCTCAAATCCACGAGAATTCAGCGGCACGCTCACACATCAAAGACTGAAACGGGGCAGAAGCCATTCGTGTAGCATTGACCCATAAATTCACAAGTGCTTGGTGATTATCTGAGAAGTATCCTGCCGTTGGCGAGAGGCCAATATTGAACTGTGAGCGAAGAAATAACCGAAAAACCTAACGCTGAAGCTGAAACGGAGCGTGGTCACCAGAGGCCCCCAAATTCCGCACCCCTTGCAGAGCAAATGTTAGAAATAAAAGGCACGGATTCAGCTGTCGGAGGCGGGTCCAAGGGCGTTGGTTTGGGTGGATGCAGAGCAGCGGCGGAAGGCTGGCATGGACAAATGGCTGTCGCCGCCAACTCAACAATATATGTGGCGAGACAAACACAAATAGCCCAGCTGCTGGCCGGCTGTTGCGTCCGAAACGGGGCACAGTGACCCCCTTTTCCAAACTTGAAGCGAACATTTATCGTGCCGTGTCGACAAATATTAATACCTGAAAACAACCAACTCACCAAATGGCCATCTGAAACGGCCTCGCAGACCGGCCTGCTTAGATTCGAATGCAGAACACCGGCGGTCTTTGGTTTGAACCATGGCGACCTGGCTGGCCCAAGACTTGGGACTGTAACTATGGCCGTGGACGCCACTGTAACCACGCCGAACGTTTTTCCCATCGACCATGCTCCAAAACCTCCTGGCGGATTTTCCACACTCGCACTGCCTGCTCACCATCAAGGCCAGGCAAAGAGAGCTGGGGTCATGTAACTGTCTGGTGGAGGTGAAAAAAAAAAAGAAAGGGAAAAGAAAAACGTGTGTCCTCGCAGGTTGTGCGAGGCAACGGGCCATCACCAGCGGAAACATCCCCAACCCCACGTGGTCAGCCACTCAATGCAGTGGCAGCGGCTCAGGAAGCAAGAAACGAAAATGTCGGTGTGAAGGTTCTTTTTTCCATCCATGATCGGTTCTATTGGTCGACGCGTCTGGGGAATTGAGATTGTGATGGTCTTGTGTCACGTTTCGAGTTGTTCAGAACAGGCTGAATCTCTGAACCGTGCTCTCGGAAACGGCGTGAAATAGGCCGAATCTGACAGTTGGCTTGCCATTGATCGACAGTCGAGAGGGGCGGTTCCAGGATTCCCCTGAGGAAGCTTATTTCCACCTCGATCGACCCCGCGCAGTGGAGACTGGGGCATCGCGCTCCGCTGCCTCCGCGTTCTCACTCTAAAGCTGAAAGGGTCACGAATTCTGTCCTTGATATGGTGAATGGATAATAAATCCAAAGATGGTGACGGTGTCGCTATGATAGACATGATACACACTGCCATACTGCCATGGGAAGATTCAAGATGCATATAAGCCAAGAACACAACTGAACAACAGCAATCCATTTACATCGAATCTCGATGCGGCGCAGTTCCAAATCACCCAAAATAGGCACGACTGCGAAATCCGCCAAGCGGCTCATTTCCCTGAAGTCCACCTGGGCTGAGGAGAAGGTTTGAGCTGATCAGGACATCCCGGCACCCCAGCCCACGTCGAGAGGTTTCCAGCCTATCATTGACGAGCATTAACCTCGATCTGGAAAAGCGTTCGGGTCATCAACTTTTCGGCCGTGAGCGGGATGGGCAAAGGATCCTTACCCACTGGCTTGGTAGGCAGATCGCGTCTCGGTGTGCGCCCGAATCATCAACCCAAAGGCGGGAATCTGGGCGGGACTAAGCCCAGGCAGGGTGTGGCTGGCCATGAAGAGAAAACCGTTGTGGTGGTCCCTGAAAAGAGCGAGCTATGGAAAAAGGAAGTCGTGTATTTAAGCCTTGCTTCTCTCCCGTCGACTTTCCGAACCCCTTTTTCCCCATCCTCACAACACCGTCACTCCTTCAATATCCACGCTCCTTTACAAGACCGCCGCACTCGCGCAGCTCAACAAGTTAAACCGAACCCCCAAACCAACCGCCAAAATGCTCTCCCAAACCCTTCTCATCGCCCTCAGCGGCGCCGTCGCCGTCAGCGCCCTGCCCAACAACGTGCAGGAGCGTCAGGTTGAGGACTACGCCGAGTGCGCCTCGGCCATCTCGTCGGCCTACAAGGGGATGCCCACCCCTCCCCCCGAGCTGCAGTCCTTCTACATGACGCAGACGCAGACCGACTTCTGCAGCATGACGTACCCGGCGTCGCTGCAGCCGGTCGTCTCGAGCTTCCAGAGCGCGGGGTCCTCGTGGGCCGCCGCCAACAGCGCCAAGGTCAGCTCGGCCATGTCCAAGTGCCCGGACATGGCCAGCCTCACCAATGACATCCAGCTGCCCAGCTGCACCGGCGGCACCGACAGCAGCAACAGCGGCGGCAGCAGCGACGGCAACGACGACACCTCGGGCGGCTCCGACAACGACAACGACAACAACAACAACAACAGCAACAGTGACAGTGATGAGAACGCTGGCCACCGCAACACTGGCGTTGCTGGCCTTGCTGTTGCCGCCGCTGCCTTCATTGGCGTCGTTGCCGTCGTCCTCTAAGCTCGAAATGTGGTGGATGGAGATGGACGAGGAGACGGATACCCGAGTGCAGAGATACATGGAAGTTATGTACACCAGGCTTTAGACGGAAGATGATCATGTTTTCATGATGGGGGCTGGCGCGCAGATAATTTTAATTCAACCACGACCTCCGAGTCGTCCCAACATTGCTCTTGGCCTCTTCGTTTTATAATTACCAGCATGTGATATGGATTGTAACCTGTGACCAAAGACCCTCGCTCAGTTGAATCAAACTCATCGCGGAAGCTGCTGTTAACATTTCCAATATCAAGCCAATGCCTACGACAGTCTTGATTTCCCTTTCGCCAAGTGTCACTCTGTACAGCAATCCAGGGTTCACCAGAATCATAGGTAGCAAAACTCCCGGGCCCCGCGTCTGCTCCGAGGTGTGTTTCCGCGCCATCTCTCAACGTACCTAGGTACCTATCTAAACCACGAAAGCAGCACCACCCTCCAACCCCCAACCTCACCCCCAATACCCATCCTCCCACAACTCCTTCCGATACCCCTCCGTCAACCGCTCATCCTCCCCATACACCTCCTGCCACCCCACAAACCCCCGATCCAACACAAAAACCTTCTGCTCCACCACCCCATCCTTCCCCCCCTCACCCGCAATCCGCTCCCGCTCGCGAAGATACCGCAGCGCGGCCGCCGGTCCCCGCTGCTGCGACAGCGCGCAGTGGAACACCACCGTCTGCTTGTCCTGCAGCTGGCGGACCAGGGTCGGGAGCATGGCGTCGAGGGTGCGCGACGGGATGTTGAGCGAGCCTTTGATGTGTCCGCCGATGTAGTCTGTTTGGTGGGGGGTGGGAGGGGGAGAGGGGGGGGTTGGTTAGTTTGGGGTTTGGGTTTGGGTTGCGGGTTTGGGGCTTTGGGTGGGTGGGTGGTTTTTGGTTGGGGACTTGGGGTGGTGGTGGTTGGTTGGGTTGGGGGTTGGAGGGGTGATGGGGTTTGTGAAGGGAAGGGAGGAGGTAGGTAGTGAAGGAATGGTTTAGGTAAGGTAGGTACTTACCGTCGTCTCGCACGTCGATGATGGCGATGGTGGGGTCCCCGGATGTGGCTCGTTCTTGGGCCTCGAGGAGGGTTTGGGAGAGCGAGGCTGCCGAGAGGCGCTGGAGGGTGCCTATGGTGGCCATTTTGGTCGATATGGGGGTATATGGGAAGTTGTTTGTTTGGGCGGATTCGGCGGGGGGAAGACTGACTCTTCAACGATAGCTGGGCTGTCCCGATCGATGATGTGATAGGAAGAAAGGAACGGGCTTCTTCAACTCCAAGTGGGTCGGGTGTCGTTCTACCAGCTGGCCAATAATCTCTACAGCTGGGGTCAGCCGGCAGTGTATTGCTCCTGTGTAAGACAAAAATGGGACTCCATGTCTTAACAAGACAATTGGCACAACAGTCCATCCAGCCGTCATCATCCTTTGAATTATTCCTAAGCAGTTTACCACCCTACAAAAATTTATACCCCACCTATCTAGCTGGTAGGTTGGCCATACCCCCTGTTACCGAAGGAGTTTCGAGTTTCACAACGCCAACCTGACCATCAGTGAATCCCCTCCGGTTTAAACCGTCCGGCGTGCGCTGTGCGAGCGAGTGACCCCCACCCTGAAGATGGACACCAACTAGTGCCTTAAGAATTTTTATCGCTCTGTAACTTTGACCTTTGACTGGGGCTCGAAAGTGAATGTCGTGCTGAACCCAGGTCTTCCATTGTCAAGCCGCCAAGCCAAGTTTCGGTGAAGTCATCACACACCGGCCGGTCAACGAGGTGGGACCGTGGAGGACGCTCAGGCACCATCTGGGTGCAGGAACCAAACCCACTTTATTTTTCTAGCTTCACACCGGTCTGATTTCCCACAGCCGGAAGCGGATTACTAAGATGGAGCGGCGGCTACGGGAGCGGTCTTGCGGCTCTTGCCGAGGTGTCGATCCAGTGCTGTCTAGGTCTTACCTACCTTATTTAACCCACAGACCATCGTTGGAAGGCGAATTCCACCCCAAACCTGGCCAGTGAGGGTAGTGTTCTGTTCGTTAGTCCTGTCTTGTCAACGCCGTCTCCGAGCTCGCTCAATCTTGATGGTGTCCAAGTCCCGGCTTAGGACAACGACTCAAAATCACGAATGCCTTACTCATTCCCCGGTGTCGTGGTTCGGTAGGTGCAGGTCCAGTGTCATGGTTGCCTTGGGAGTTGCCTTGAGAGTTGCCTTGGGAGGACGTCTGAGCAGTGAGCACGATATGTCACATGTTCTGGGAAAATTCTGTCATGTCCGATGCATATCTTCCTGCACACGTTAAGCTCTTTCCCAGAGAATTCTGCACTCTTACATCCTCAACCCAACTTACCTTCAGAGTCTGCATCCTCACATTTCCACAACCATTGAGCTCCCTGAGCCCATATTCATCGTTTTATCACAAAGCTTACGACCATTTCCAACGCTATGTCGTCCTTTGAAGTTGTATCCTCCCAAGTCGCGTCGTCACGCGCCGTGTCCCCCGAGGGCCAACCCAAGGCCGCGGACCCCGAAGCCAAAAGCATGGCCCAGGAAGTAGCTGCGCGGACCTTTATCATTGCTATCGTGGTCACAGCAACCGGCATATGTCTATTGTCGCTACTCGCCTATTGGTTCTTCGTCACTCGGCGGCGCAAGCTACGGCAACAAGCTCGGAAGAATAACGACGAGGAAAAGAACCTGAATGCCGGTACTACTCCTAGCCCGACGGTTGTGCCCTCGGCCATCAACACGGATAGGGACCCAGTACTTGCACTCGGACCGTCGGCTACTGACGTACAGACTGCAACCATCGCGCCACATGGGCACCCGAGTACGGGTACCCAGGCCCAGTGGTTATTAACAGACATACAGACGCTACAGTGGATGCTGAGGCCCCGACCCGCCGCTCACCGTCAACCCCGCCAGAGTTCAACCACCGACCAAAATGGGAACAGAGTACGGGCACCAAGGTCGGTGGGTATTAACGCATATGTAGACACTGCGGCAAATGCTGAGGGCCCAATTCCCCACCGGCGATCGGCACGCCGGACTTCGACATTCACTGAGAATACAAACCGGCTGCGACCACTCTGGTTGGCAGCCATGTACCCCAGTGTGACGGCCGAGGCTTTGGCACCCTCCCCCCACCCACCAACCTGTCGGACTCAAACTCTCGCCACGGGTGCGGACTGCTCGGTGCGGCCGCTCAGGTTGAGAGCCACCGACACCACTGTGGCAGGCGAGGCTTCGGCACCCTCCCGCCACCAATCCATCCGCCCACCTCCAGCCACAGTCCCAAATGCTGGAGGCCGAGCACGTGCACCCAGGCCGACGACCATGGACGCCACTGTGGCGGGTGCAGCCTCGACACCCTCACCCTGCCCCCTCGCACCCCGGAACAGCACCGACCGGGTATACGCCGGGATCCTGGCCAACCCGCTGGAGCGCAGGCGGGCCTGGTCGAGCCCGACCCCCCCGGACCGAGAGGACGTCAGGTTGGCCCTTGTCGCCCACCGCCGCCGCTGCCGCTGCCGTCGCCCGGGCACCCCCATCGCCCCCCCTCACCGCCGCCTGGGCACACCCGTCGCCGCGTCCCGCCTCTCCCGAGCCCCCGTGGCCGCCTAGCCGGAGGGACGGCTACCACGGGGGCGAGTGGGACGGGGACCAATGGCGTAGAATGAGGAGGTAGGTGAGAAGTGAGGTAGGTGGGAAGTGAGATGTTTGGGAGTGGCGTCTGGAAAACGGCCACCACGGTTTGTATTTTGTTGGGTTTTGCAGTGGAGGATATTTGTATTTAATATATAAAAGTAATAACTAACTAACTAGTTAATGATAATCAAAGTGATTATAATACTCCCAGAGCTTATTTAAGAGACCTCAGCCAGGATGTTTCTTGCCTTGGCCCAGCAACCCTCTTACAGTCTCCCTATTAGCATTGAACCATCACACCATGGGAGCCCTGTACGGGTACCCAGGCCGGTGGCTATTAACAACCACACAGACACTACGGTGGAGGCTGACGCCCCAATTCCCCATCGACAATCAACTCGTCGGACGTTAATATTTACAAAAAGTACAAATCAGTCGCGACCACTCGCCTTTAACTATCGCCCCCGATAATCCCCCCTAGACCCCTACAATCTCCCCATCGGCTTTCCTATTCATCGCCACAAACCCCCCTCGTTCCTCACGATTCCCCTCCGATCTCTCTATCGGCCTTCAACCATCTCGGGCCGGTTAGACCTGACTAGCACTGACGTCAAGAGCCTTTTTAGCAGATGCTAGCATAGCCGGAAATAGAGAGGACGGTCTTCTCTAGGTAGCTAATCCCCTATCACCTATCTACACACTGAGCCTGTGGCTTTGTTCGCCTTTCCATCACCCAGGGTTTCCCTGCGTTTCCGTTTTCGGCTTCTTGTGAACAATTCCAAATTTCCAACATCTACTTCTGTCCCCTGGGCCCCGACACTGAGCTTATTGCACCCAGTCTAATGCAGTTAATTTCATCCAGTTTGTTGTGCCCAGTTGCGCCTTGTAATTGCACTCGCTACGGCACCTTCTGGTGTGGTAGAATCCGTCCAGGCAACAACGCGCATCATTGCTTTCTCCTAATTCGGTCGCAACCGGTCCTCGAATTCTCGTTCTCGCGTGAGAAGTCGTATTTTACCTAGCTGATGCGCCAAGTTGTCCCGGTATGGATGGTACAGAAGGTTCCATCATCTTGACCATGACCTGGTCCGAGGCGCTCCCGTTCTGTTGCTATCAGCATGCTGTGTACGGAAGTCCCTACCAAAAGAATTGGCTCACCGCCTTCCGGATTTTAGTGGTTCTGCTTGGCAGAAAAAGCCCCATAGGCACAAACAGTTTAACGGGCGGTGAGCCAATTCTTTTGGTAGGGACATCTGTACAGAATGCCAAGACACGGAACCTCGTGTGGGGCTCACGCGGAGCTTGGCTGATGACGACAAGCCGTGACGCTTGCACCTGACAAGTCCCAGGCAGCTCGTTCTTCATCTCGAAAGCTGTCAACTTCGGACTTCTTATTAATTGGCTTCTCGCCTTATTATCTCCCATTACCGCAACAGTTTTGCTGTTATTCACTGAATCGCGAGAACAATTCTTGAGGCTTGTCAACGACAGCCTGAGCTGACCGCCAAACAAGCGACGTCACACCCCTGTAGCTCCTTCAGGTGCTGGCAGTGACGCACCGACCATCGCCAAATTCCATCCTGGCGACCAAAGCACCACCTTTTCCCATTCCCCACAACAAAGGCACAAGCATCCTTTGCCAGCTCTCCAACAACAGAACACCGCAATCCAAGCGCTTCAACGCACGGTAACCGCACTACATCAATCGACTAGCATCTCAACCTCGGAAGCTCATAGCTGCGCATAATGGCTCCTCCGCCGCCAGCAGACTTGCCGCTCACCGAGAGGCTGCAGCGGGTGGCCTTGACTTTGCAATGTACGTGTGCACCCTTCATCGCCCGCGACGGCCAGGGCAACACCGTGCTTTGGTGCGAATCGCATAACTGACCGAGATTATTTCTCTAGTCGCTTGGTTCTCCGGGTATGTCGATTGCATTCCCAGCTCTTCAGCACCGACCCATCGCAGCTAGCTAAGGGGCTGGCTGGGGCCAACGCAAGCTCCTTCCTCGGCGCTACCGAGACGACCAACATTGTATCTGTGGCTGACTTTTTTTTTGTGCAGACATGCGGCTCTCCTCTTCTGCATCTTCCGATACTCCTTCTCATGGATACGCATGAACTACTACGGAGGGGTGGCCCAGTTCTGCTACCGTTTTGCCTTCCTCTCGGCGGCTGGGACCTACGGGATCGTAGTTTACAAGACGTGGCGCGCCCGCCAAAAGACCGGCGCAAAGCAACCCGGGGGTGTCTTGGGCTACCTTTCCGACGAGAACGTTCAGTACCTTGGTATGTGTCCCCCACCTCGCATGCCCTGCATCGCGTGAGGGACTCAGCTGACTGATTGGTCACAGTGATGGCGTTGGTCTGGCTCTTCATGCCCCAGTACCCGCTTGCCCTCCTCCCCTATGGAATTTACTCCATCTTCCATGTCGCTACGTACGTCGGCTCGACCATTGTGCCGACCCTCAACCCCCCCACCAAGGTCGCTTCGCCCGCCGGTGCGTCGCCGGGCGCTAAGCCGCAATTCACCCAACACCCGGCTTCGGAAGCCATCAAGTCGTTTGTCAAGCAATACTACGATTCGTCCATGTCGGTGGTCTCGAGTCTCGAGATTCTCCTGTGGATTCGCCTTCTCCTCGCCGTCATTTTCTTCCAGCGCCGGTCGTGGATTCTGATCGCCCTCTACACTGCTTTCCTGCGCGCCCGTTTTGCCCAGAGCAGCCACGTGCAGAGCTCGTTCTCCCAGCTCGAGGCCCGCATCGACAACCTCATCGGCGCCCAGGGCACCCCGCCCGTGGCTCGCCAGGTGTGGGACGGCGTCAAAAGCACGGCCAGACAGTTCCACGGCGCCACCGACGTCAACAAGTACGTCAATGGCGCCGCTGCGCCCAAGAAGACTTCCTAAGCGGCCACGTTTCCGAGGGATATCCGATCACCCGACAAGAAGGCTTTCCGCGTGCATGCTCATGCGGCCTTGAGCCTAGCCATCCGATCTAGGAGCGGGGTTTGTGCGCAATGAACCGTTCTGATTACGCAACACCAATACCTGGTTAATTTTTAGGGGAGAGCAGGCGGGCAGCGGATGGCTCGCAGGGGAGGAAAACAGGTGTTGTTGGACGGCAGTCGGCCATCTCTTCTGTCACGGCTGGGGCCGGTGTTTGCTCTTTGTTTCATTAACTTCTCCCTGGACCTGGTGCTGGTTTCCGAGGAGTTGGGGCAATCCTGGAGGTAGAAGCGGATGGGTTTCCTGGTATCGGTCTTATTATCACTGTATCACAATATCTAACCAGTATCGATGGACAACCGTGTTTTTCGGTGATGGTGTACGGTTCCAACCCGACGTTTGGTTGCAAGTGGAGGCAGTGCCAATTCTTCCACGCCAGCCTCGAGCATCAGCCGCGAATTGCACTTCGCAGCAACAGCGCCGCTGGGAGAGAACCAACCCTCCACGTGCCCCCAGGCGATGTTGCCAAGACTTGTCCAAACCCCACCTTCTTGCAACGATGACGTCGCAATGGGATCTGAGAAACCATCTGTTCCTGAGCCACCCGGTCGGTTTCTGCCTTGACCCTCACTGAGCCAAGGTTGGACGTTGGACACTCACAAAATCTTGCTTGATTCGAGCCCTTGTTATATCCTATAAACCTAATCTCATATCTTCGTACTTACCACCGTACAAAATTGACCAGACAATACAAACCACACCGCCCTCCATGCCATCATGGCCTCCCTACTCCGTCAAATCGTCGCCGGGCCCCGCGTAAAACACCAAGAAACCGGTCTCGATCTGTGCTACGTGACCCCTAATATCATTGCAACGTGGGTTCTCTCCTTTCCACAGCCGTCTTGACCAACCCAACTCCCTCCCCCCCAACCAACCAACCCAGAGAGTATCCCAGACACCCAGGGCCACCAGACCAGACTAAACCAAACCAACCCACCTCCCCTCTACCCGATCAACCTCTCCTCTTACACACCAAAAAAAAAAAAAAAATAAGGAAAGAAAACCAAAAAGAAAAAAAAAATCAAAAAAAGACTAAACAGAACAAAAAAAAACACAGATCCGGCCCCTCCCAAACCTACCCGCAACGCGCCTACCGCAACCCCCTCGACCGCCTCGTCGCCTTCCTCGACGCCCGCCACCCGGCCGGCTGGGCCGTCTGGGAGTTCCGCGCCGAGGGCACCGGCTACCCGGACGAGGCCGTCCACGGTCGCGTCCGCCACTACCCCTGGCCCGATCACCACCCGCCGCCGTTTGGGCTGGTGCCGGGGATTGTGGGCGGGATGAGAAGGTGGATTGGGGGGGGGGAATTGGGGGATGGGGTTGATGGGGAGGGGGGGGAGGGGAGTGGTGAGGGGGGTGATGCTGCAAAGGATTGAACGGGGCCTGACGGAAAAAAGGGATAAAGTTGAGAGCGGAATACCGTCTTAAGTTCAGGTCTTACGAAGAGACACTGTCGCGTGGCAGACCAGAAGGGTCGAAGGTCAAAGTCCGGCAGCGCTATGATTGAACCTGATAGGACCAAAACCTCCACTGGATGAAAAAAGAGGTTTGTAAAGATAGCACCGATAGTTTTGGACGCGAAAGGAGAACTGCGACCGCACTTCCACCTGCGCCAGATGGAGCAATTTGCCCCACATCGTATACAGGAAGA
>NT_165979.1:2130287-2154241 GCF_000143365.1 Chaetomium globosum CBS 148.51
GAGGGCAGAAGATTCACGTATTCCACACGTTCAAGGGGGAGGAGCGGATTGTGGTTGAGCCGGGCGCCCCAGGCGGCGGCGGCGTGATGGACATGGTTCAGGATATGGCTGGCTATGGGGTTAACGCGGCCGTGGGCGAGACGGGCGAAGTGGAAGAAGAGGCAGGATTACGGGGAGATTGCGAAGGGGGGCGGCAGCGGCTAACAACGGAAATGGCAACGACAAGGAGGAAACGCCCCTCTAGAAGCTCCTCAAAGAAACTCAAAGGGTCTCGGACCGCAGGGTTGATGAGAAAACTATCGAGCCGCAAACCAAGCTCATCTCCCAACCTCGAAAAGCTAGGCAAGATGGGCCCCAAGAGCAAGACCATTGCCATGCCAGACGCCTCCCAGACCTCGTCGACAAGCACTACTCCCCCGGGGAAAGGCGAACCACACTCCCAGTCGGCTACTAACCTGCAAAACGGCGTCTCTTTTGCCGACTCCGAGCCCGGCGGACAAGCGGTCATCTTCAAACCCTCCGACCCACTTCGCATCCCGAATAGCGATATCAACATCTCGGTCGAGCGGCGGAACCGCGCCCCCGCCAGTGTCGGTTTGACTATGGTTACGGCTGTCGCACACGTCTGGTTCAACACATTCTTCGAAGGCAACGGCCCCGAGCAAGACGGGAAGGCAGATGAGAGCGGCGTGTTCGAGATCGACTGGGACAAGATGGACGGCATCAAAGGCTCCAGCCGGAGAGGAACCAGGGCGCTAGACAGGCTGGCCGTGGTCTGGCGTGTGGTGGGTGCCGGTGAGGCCGGGGGCAGAGGGAGAAGCGGAGGTTGCCCCGGGGGTGGCCATCAACGAACCCGGAGAGGACAGCCCCGTGCCACAGATGCAGGCGGCTGACTGGAAGGGGGGCAATGACGAGGACCCCACGGCTGACAAGCACCTTGGCTTGAGGATGGAGGACCCTGACAGCCAAGGGGTAAGCAAGGCGAGCAGCGTGAAGAGTTTGGAGGTTGAGGAGACTGGCGGCAGTGTGGCAACGGGAGAGAAGGATGGTGATGACCAAGCCTCCATTGAAGGTGTCAAGATTAGTGGCCCGACGGGGGAGGAGGTCTTGGATGCACTGGATGAGGCCGTATCTGGGAATGGTCAGGGATCAGGTTGTCAGCCAAAGGTTAAGGGCCGCGATCCTGCCATTCTCTAAACCGTTTGGTGATGAAATATCCCACGCTCGTTCTGCCTGGTACCTTAGCCAGCCGACTTTCGCCAAATTTCCCTAGTTAGATATATGAAGCCACTCAAATACACATCTACTACCCTCGGCTGTCATGGAAGTTCTGGTTGTGATAGCCTGGAAAATGCCTCCCTACCTAACCTGACCTTGCCTTTACCTTTAGGTGCATACCACGCCAGCACGCCAAGCCAAATGTTGGGTGTTTTTGATGCCTGTGTCATGACGACACCTGAACAATGCTCCGGCAACTGAGCTCCGCTGACAGATCCACATGCAGCCGAGGACAGGCGGTTTGTTGCGATAACGATAAGGCCACCAGGGTGTCACTCTCGGCTAGCGGGTACACCGACCAGGTACCTCGAGGAGCGCGGCCTAGACCATCTCCACCCTGCTTTCTTTCAACTTTTTCTGCCGGTATGGGCAAGTCAGTGTCTCCCGTCGCCGCCAGTGGTTCTCCAAGCTCGAATTGGATTCCTACCACCCCCATCTTCCCCAGAACTCCGGTCCTGCTACCACCCGAAGCGTGAACGTCTTGTGAACCTGTCAACCCCTGTACGTGTCACAGCCCTTGTCACTGCCCCGCAATCCGTTCCCCGCTAACAGCTGCAGGAAGAAGCAAGAAAAACTTCAAGTGGTGCTGTCGTCCGGCAGCCGCTCGCTCTCTTTCTCACCATGTCCGCCGAGATGGCAAACGAGATCAAATTGATCAGCGGCCGCAGCCACCCCCAGCTGAGCGAGAAGATCGCCAAGCGGTACGACCGAACCCGATTCCTTCGCTCACGAGCACCATCGAGACGACTTCTCAATCCTGAGACCATCCGCCTCTACCCGTCCGGCTTCGCTAACGTGCGCTTGCTTCCAGACTCGGCATCGAAGTCGCCCGAACCATCTCCCTCAACTACTCGAACCAGGAGACCTCCTTTACCGTCGGCGAGTCGGTCCGCGACGAGGATGTCTTCATTGTGCAATCCACCGCCACGGGTGACGTCAACGAAGGGCTAATGGAGCTGTTGATTATGATCTCGGCTTGTCGGACTGCTAGGTAGGAGGGCGCACACTGGCGCTGAGTGCACCGGTTTCTGACATTGTCTCTGTAGTGCCAGGAGGATAACAGCTGTTATGTGAGCTCCCCATGAGTCTCGCCTCGGGCGATATCGGATTGATGGATGGCCGCTAGTCGTGGGAACTGCTGCTGACGTTAGCAGCCCCAACTTCCCCTACGCCCGACAGGACAAGAAGGACAAGGTACGGCATATCCGTTACAAACGCGTGCAGGGCCCCGGCTAACCTGGATTTCAGTCGAGAGCTCCCATCAGCGCAAGGCTGGTTGCAAATATGCTGACCACGGCCGGTGCCAACCGTATGCCTTCTGCCTCAGCCCCCGACTTCTATTCGAATGTTAACCGACAGCCCAGATATCGTAACTGTGGACCTCCACGCTTCTCAGGTAAGTTAGAAACGATGCTACCGTGAGGACGAGCACACGCTGACATCTGCCATAGATCCAAGGTATGACACAAACATTCCCCATCTGCTTCCTCTTCACAACCTCGACGGCCTGTGAAGAAACGACGCTGACCAAATTTCTGGTGCAGGCTTCTTCAGCGTTCCAGGTATGTGCCGGCCCCGGCCACTCAATAACCTCATGGCTAACTTTGACCAGTGGACAACTTGTACGCCGAACCTTCTTTCCTCCGCTATATCAGGGAAAATTTCAACCCGGAAGACTGCGTCATTGTGTCCCCTGATGCCGGTGGTGCGAAGCGGTCAGTCTCCACACCCAATGCGGTGGACCGTTATGGCTGACGATGCGAAGTGCGACCTCCATTGCTGATCACCTTAACACTGCGTTCGCACTGATCCACAAAGAGCGCCCCCGGCCTAACGTTGTCGGCCGCATGGTAAGAATGGTGTGCTGTCAAACTTCAAAGTAGTGTTTAACGAGGGAATGCAGGTCCTTGTCGGCAACGTCGAAGACAAGGTTGCTATCCTGGTTGGTAAGTTGATTCCCTGGCTTTAAGTCTCTACTCGGGGATTTGATGCTGACATTCTCAAGACGATATGGCGGATACCTGTGGCACCCTCGTCAAGGCGGCAGCAGTGCTCAAAGAGAATGGTGCCAAGTCTGTGCTCGCCCTCGTCACCCATGGCATTTTGTCTGGCAGCGCCATCGAAACCCTAAATGGCAGTGTTCTCTCGGCTCTCGTCGTCACAAACACCGTGCCGCTTGGAGACAAAGTCGATCGGGTAAGTGTTTTGTGTATCTAGTGCTCGAACCTTGGCTGACCTCTCTCAGTGCCCGAAGCTGCGTGTTATTGACATCAGCCCCACCATCGCAGAGGTAGGTTTCTCGTCTTGTTGCTGCCCCTATGTGCCTTAATTGCTAATCCTGGAATAGGCCATCCGCCGCACCCACAATGGTATCTACTAACCTAACCCTTCTGTCTACCCATTGATGCTAACCGTGTTTCAGGCGAGTCGGTTTCGTACCTATTCACCCATGCCCCAGTTTAGATTCGACCTGCTACGATGGCGGCAACCACAAGTTTGCAGTGGAGGCTTCACGAGGCGTAATATACGAAATTGTAGAAGAGGGAAAATGTGTTTTGGGAGCACAGGCATATTGCTCAACTCCACCAGGTTACGGAGTCGATGTCTGTGTATATCAAGGTTTGGCAGAAGGAGTTTGCTTGGCTTTTGAAATTTAGATGGCTTTTCAATTTTGCAACACCTAGAGTGCATTGCATGGCTTTTCCCTCTATCCCACCACCCCAGCCAGCGAAGCCCCGTCTAACGAAACTCACCCAACAACTGATACTGACCAGGGTTGCAACCTCTTTAATACTCCCTCCAAGAGGTTACAAGTTCTCCTCTAGTCACCTCGTCAGCCATCGCCACCAACCTCAGCAGACAAGAAAAAAAAAAGAAAAAAAAAACCGAACTTACTCAACACAACCTCCAAACGCATCATCAATCTGCTCCGCCACCTGCCTCGCCATTGCGCATCCGGATTCCCATACAACCTCGCCGTCGCGTTGCCCACCTGCTCATTCAACTCCTCCAGCAAACCCCACGGCGCCCGCACCACCAGCGTCGCCGCCACGTACCCCAGCCCCGCCGCCACCTCGTCCGACACCGCCTCCATGCCCCACGTGAATGCCGCTGAATCGGCGCTGGAGCCCACCGCGTAGTCCACTATCGACCCGCTCGCCTGGCAGATCTGGGCGGCGGCCGCGGGCTGCGACGACAGGAAGTCGTAGTTGAGCGTGTATTGCAGGGTGAAGGCGTAGCCGGGCCAGGTGGTGGGGGCGGGGGTGGATGGGGCGGGGCAGAGGATGGTGGGGTGGGAGGAGGGGAGTTTGTTGTTGTTGTTGTTGTTGTTGTTGTTGTCGTTGTTGTTGTTGGGCTGCGGCGGTGTTGGTGAGGGTGAGGGTTAGGAGGGGAAGGAGGAGGTGGGTGGGGGAGCGCATCTTGGGGGGGGTTGCTGGTGTGGTGTGTGGTGTGTGGTGTGTGGTGTGTGGTGTGTTGTGTGTTGTGTTGTGTTTGTTGGGTGGTGGTGTTGAAGGGGGGAGGTCGGGCTGGTTGGTGTGTGGTTGGTTTGATTGTGGTGTTGGTGGTGATTTCGAGGAAGTGGCTGCTTGATGGAGCTGGGGGACGGCGGCAGGTCTTGTATGGGAATTACACGCGGCTTCTAGTTAATGTCGTATTAGTTTAGGCATCCTCTGCCCGACGCATTGAAGGTGCTGGTGGACGCGGAAATGAGGGTTGTGCTATCCTTATATAAAAGTCCGAGGTCTTGATCCGATTGCGCGAATCTCATGGCACCGTTGCAGCCTGCCTAAACGTCGCCCCTGACGACGCCGTCGCCCACAGGGCTTGACAGCTGGCCCGCCTTCCGGCTGCAAGAGGCTTCCTCAGCACTGCAAAACATCTCGATTCTGATAAATACCCATTGCCATTCGAATCGCTGAGCTCAACGAGTTCAAAAAGACTTTAATTCAATGGACGTGTAAAATCGCTAAACAGATCGACTTCATTGCCCATTTTGGACATTGCCGCCAAGCAAGAGGTCTGTCTTCCGCCGGTCAACGAACCCCGCCCCCACCACCGCCAACTTTCCAATTAACTACCTACCTTACCAAACTCTCCCAACACTGCAAAACCGCATCAATTCGAACCAATTCAGTTAATATACTGAAAGGGTGCCGAAGTTCTCCAAACCTACACACGCCACCAATGTGCGGCTCATGTTGAAGGGTGATACACCTTGAAACCACACACCACCAATCCCGGGGCGAGTCGCGTGCCACACACGTAGTGACATCGGTGTTGCATGAGCGAGATGGCTCAGGAAGGCGGTATTCGGGAAACCATTAATCCAGAATATGGAAGGCTTTTTTTCCGCGAGAGGAGGCACGGCTTTGCCGTCGAGTGAGAAGTGATGGCGGTCTTGAAGCCATGCGCATATACGAACAAACCAGGGTCGTCAGGGAGGAGTGGATTGTGGCTGCATGGCCTGAACCCTGTTCTGCAGCATGAATGCAAGTTGCGGGATGAAACTTTAGGTCCTCACCTGCGCCCGTGGCAACTCATCGTCACGCAACACACCGGTAACAACCAACTTTGGCATCGATCAAGGCACAACATGTGTTTAAGAACCTGCAAAATACGTGCAAATTCAGTGCTTACATGCACTCTCGGTACTTTCCCTAGGCGGCCCAAACTTTGGTGGTTGAGCTATGCATGGCGGGAAACCTGACCCTTGGTTTTGCGACGGGAGAGAAAACTTACACATCAGAATGTTCTCCAAAGTTTCTCAAAAGAGCCATCTCAGCGCAGATCGATTTGTGCTGTCCATTGGCAGTGATTGGCTCGACCAGCTCGGCCCACAACGGCTATTTCCGATTGGCCAAGTCTTGTTGGTGGATGCTCGTGCATTGACGATCCCGTGTGCCCCACTCCTGCACTCGAACCCCATCAACGACGTCGCGGAACACTGACACCGAGAGAGCAGTCAGATTCGTTCACAATTCAGCTTCCAGAACGCGCGTTCAGGAGAATCCAACCCCCAGCGGCATTCCCAGAGCAGGCAGCAAAAATGTTTCGATTATGAGTGCAAGTGAGAAATCTATCCAGAAAAGATCCAATGAAATATGCATGCACCGCCGACGATCCTTCCCCACAATCTGAATGCGCCCATGTCCAAAAAAAGAAACCCAAGTAGAGAGCAGCCAGGAGAAAAGAAGAGGCAACGTGATGTTGTTGCTCTCCTCACCAGCTTCCTCGACGCCTCTCTTCGACGCTCTCCCTTCCCTCCTCATTACCCGCATCGCCTGCATCGCTGTCCTCCTGCTTGTCCGTTTGCCTGTCCGTTTGCCCGCCCGTCTGCCTGCCCACCTGCTTGTGGTTCTCACGGCAGACCAAGCCGCTGGAACTACCAAGCCCCTTCGCTAGGCGGACGCATCTCTCGAACGGTGTCAATCCCACTCCATACGGCAGCCTTCTGGACTGCGGTGAGGTTGAGTGGTGTGGTGGCAGTGGTGGCCTTTTCAAGCAAAGCGCGGGCGTCGGCGGCACGGGTGCGCTGCTTGAGTCTCTTCTGTTGGCCGCAGGCGTAGACGTAGAAGACGATAAGATCTGGGATCGAAATGTACGGAATGCCATCGCGGTCGAGTGAGATTTGTCCTGCGGGTTGGGTGTCGGGCGGTAGGTAAGGCAACTGAGGAGAACAGCTTAGCACCACTGTTGAGGTCTGGAGAGGACAACAAACACCTTTGCGAGGAATAGACCTACCTGATGCTGCGGGATGAAATGGAGTTCGCCGAGGAGAGGTTCACTTCCGGTACACATGTAGCGGCGGAATAACACGCCGGATTTGTTGGGCCGGAAGCCGATGGAACCACCGATGACGCTCTCGATTTTACTCACATTGTCCTCAGTATCGTCGATAAGGATGTCCACATCCTAGGCACAACATCAGGTTTGAGAAGTTCTCGAATGGGGCACACCCTTCAACTCACGTGCGTGACACGCCCGCCGCACAGTAGTGAATCCGAGCAAGCCCGCCGATGACAGCGATTCTAACGTTAGGGTACGAGGTTTTAAGGGCCCGGACAACGCTCGTAGCCGTGGTCTCAAGGTCGGACACGGAGACACCGAGGAGGGGGCCACCGGAGGGGTCCACGGTGCTGGGTTCCATGGTGCTGGGGTCCATGGTGCTGGGAGTGATGGGAGAATCGGTCAAATCGTCGGAAGCAGTTGCGTTATCGGGGAGTAAGTGTGGGATGAGGAGAAAGTGCCGAACACTGGCGGTGGCCCATGTTTTGTAAAACCCCGTCCTGCCGTGGTCAACTGAAGCTTCCAACACTGTCCAATGATCGGGCGTCAAGCCAGCCTCGCAAGGGACACAGACAAAGAAGTCTTCTCGCCAGCTTTCGCCGCCCACTCATTTTGTCCAGAAATTACAGGGCCATGCCCACAGCTTTGTTCTCTCTTCCCGACCGCCTCAGCCGCTTGTTTTGGGCTCAAGCCTGCATCCCAACCAGCCAAGCAAAAAAACAGCATCTGTCTCATATTGACCATGCCTGTTGTCGGTCGGCTTTGCGCCAGGCGAGAGAGAGACGGGGGTGAATGAGGAGTGGGATTTGGAGCTAGCGCAATCCCAAAGGTGACAGTTCGATACCCACGAGGAAAACAGGGAAACGAGTGTGCCTATGTGTATGTGTGTGCAGATACCAATGGTGAATGAAGTGCAATTCGAAGGAAAGTAAACCAAAGGAAAGAACGAAGCCAAAGAAGAGCAACGGAACAAATGCTAAATGCCCAATGACCGCTTCGCAACTAGGCCTCAGAACTTCAAGCGTCTCTGTCCGTCACAGGTATATCACCCATCACAGATTGCTGCGTTGGAAATGCACAGCTACCCTACAACAATAGCAGGAGTTGTAAGGCCCCTAGTGGTAGTACTTTGGGTGAACTGGGACTCCGAGCGTGCGCAGTAACTCTACATGGACTTTTCCGATTGACTCTGGCCCATCTCTGAACGCCTTGTGGATGTTGGCGAGCGGCCGGGGGAGCAGATCAAGATGCAGGAGCCCGCGTTTCTCGACGAATCGTTCAATATAGCAGTAGTGCTGTTCTGACCACAGACCCATTGGCGTACCATAGTCGACGGCCATGATGCGCATCAAGGCTTCCGTCAAGATGTGTGCCCTGGGGACAAGGACCACAGTCTCGTCCGAGTTAAAAGCGCCCATTCCGAACCCGGGCGCTTCAGGTGGCAAAGCTGTCCGATCGCATGCGAAAGCAAGGTACGGCGGGAGCGTATCGGACTTGGGGTTCGCGAGAGTGGGGTCCAGTGGTGGCAGGAACCAGAGCGTCTCGGATTGCACATAGATGCCTACACCGTAGCCAGCAACCATGTGCATGTGGAATGCGGGGTGCCGATGTGGTCGGTCTGGGGAGTTTCCCAGAGTGCATTTCGTTGTATCCGGACATGCACGGACAGGTGCTGAGAAATGACCAGTTGTCATGACCTCTTTTGCAGCCTCCACACTTCCGTCCGGGATAACGAAATCAACCGACTTTGCAGTGTTAGCGTGCCGTTCATCGATTGCTTCCATTGGGTACGGCGCTAAGGGGCAGCTTACTTGAATAAGCTTGGAATGCCGTGAGCTTGCCAAAGATAGTGACCCCATAGAAGGCAAGGAATCCCAGCCGCGTTGAGCGCCGTAGCCACCGAGTCTGAAAACTTCTGGAGAGGCATCTCGGCCGTATACTGCTCAGTTGTCATGGTTTGTAATTGGTTGTTGGTTTCGACCAGAGTGGTTTCGAATCGTTGGGGAAGAGAGAGAGTCGAGGACAGTGAGCGTAGAGAATGTGGATGACTTTATGGTTTCGAGGGGCCCGGGACGAACCAAGCGTCTGGTAGTCCTCGCCTCATCGACGCCGTGACAGAGAGATTCATTGAGCTGCCGCTTGCAATGTGTCGCGTTCCAGGAAGGGAGGCTCGACTCATTGTAGTTTTGACACAGGGTGGTATCATTGGCCCCATCTTCTCCCGTGTGTGGCTGCGAAAACGAATCATTTATGGGATGGTTTCTTTCGATCCCAGGCCGATGGTGATAAACCAGCACTGGTTGCGGGTTACTGTGAATGGTTGTCTTTCTTCTCACACTGCTTTTCGGACGAGACGGATAGCCTTTTGTTTCCTTCGCTCCCGGCCCGGCCTCCCAGTCCGCAAAAGGCAGACCCGACCATCGATCTCCCGTCTGTAGGTAGTAAAGGCAAAAAAAGGCATGGATAGCCATTTGGAAAGGTAGGTAAGGTAAGGTATGGATAGACAGGCGCCTCCACGAAGTGCATCCTGGTGGCGGTCGGCAGAAACGTCGCTCCTCTGTGCGACGACAACGACAACAAGATGACGGCCCCACAGTCCGTCCTCCCTTGAGCCCCGGGCATCTTCTCCCCCACCATGCCAATTGCAATGGGTCGTCTCTGAATGACATCGCAATATATTCCGTTCCGTTCCTTTCTAAAACTCAATGATCGGTCATTGCCGCTTAATCTTGCAGCAAAACAACCTAGCACCCACTTGCACCTCACCATATGAAGCACGGATGCTCACGGTGCTGCAATTATTTCCATGCCTGTAAGGCTCGACAGGGTCAAGATGCCCGCATCCCACGTGACGGCCCGAGCGCCAGCAGGGGACTGGTCTTCTGCAACCCCTCTCGCCCCTTTCTGCCCCTGCTCCATTTCGACCTCTTCAGTCCGACGCTCCATGAAAAAGGGAGCTTTCTTGCAATTTGCCACCCCGAGGCTGTGCTTTAATGGTGGAAAGGGTGGTTTTCCTCGTGGCCGATGCCGCCGACTCGGGAACGGCGTCCCGCTCCCGCTGCAAGCCTGCAACTCAGCTCCAGAGAGTGAGAGACCTTGGGTGGGCTTTGTGCTATGTATGTTTAGATGTATGTATGTATGTTGTTCCCTGGACGATAACTTGGCTTGTTAAGAATATTTTATGCATCGCCAACCGCTCTCCTGGATGCATTGCGAATGGGACCCAGCGAGCAATGACAGAAAAACCCTAGGAACGGCGCTAAAGCAACAAACCTCGCAGGCCCGACAGTGGCCATGCCAAAACACGCCGCACCAGAAGTGTAACTAGCTATCTTTTGCTTCTTGACGGATGCACATTATTCTTTCCGGGGGGCGGGGCGCAGGTCTGGGTATCCAACCCCTGTATCAACCCAAAAAACTATGTGGTTGTCACCAGTTTCCACCGGTTTCCCATTGCTAGGGGAGATTGCCCTTTGGCAATCTCCTGTCTTCAATCTCCAACCTCAACACAGCCGCTGCTAAATTTGGCTCACCCGGGAGACTCGTATGTAGCGTGCCTGTTGCACGTTTTGCTTCACCCAGGGCCTGCGTCTCAGGTTCTGGCGTTGCGCTTTGCGAGCAGGGACCGTTGGCTGTTTACGTATATCGTTATGTATGGACGTATGTAACTACATACACAGTACATTACGAAGTACCGCCCGGGCAATCCGCGGGGCTTTTTGTTGGTTCTTTTTGGTCGCTCAGGTAAACCTGGAAGAGACGCCCCACGCTGCCCCCGGCGGTGCGACGGTCACGCTGAGGTCCACTGCGGCGGTTTCGAAGTTAGCGTCCCCCAGCTTGGCCCGCACCACAACTCTCCTGCTGTTCAGGCCGCCCGATCCGTCACCTTAACTTGGGACTCGACCTGATCCAACTTGGGCGGCAATTCCCCTGCCGCGGCATCGACCATCGCTTTTGCTATTATTTAGCCCTCCTAGAACCCGATCCTCATTTTTGGGTTCCGTCCTTCCCCTTTAAAATTACCCTCTAGCCCGACGACACCGAGATCCGGCCGGCGGAATCCCTCCCTTTCCCTTTCGCAAACATGTCGTGGAAACTAACCAAGAGTACGTTGCATTTCCGCTCAGTCCGAGAGCCTCCACCGTTGCCGCGAATTCTATGTCGCTGCTGCGGGCCCCACGGGTGGAAGTGTGGCGTTGCTAACACCATCGTCCCTTTAGAGCTGAAGGAGACCCATCTGGGTCCCCTCGCGAACACCTTCTCCCGATCCCCGTCGACGGCGACCATCACAGAAAAGGACGATAAGAGCCAGGGGCCTACCGTCTCTGGGACAGCGACCCCCACAAACGAGAGCACGATCGGTTTGTCCACCCTATCCCTCGATCACTTACCCCCGTAAAACCCCCCTCAGGGCTGTTCTGACCTGTCTCCCAGCGGCCTCGGAAGCCCTCTCCCAAGCGCCGGTCGTCAAGACACCCAAGCCCGGTATCCTCGTCGTTACTCTCCACGAAGGCCAGGGGTTCTCACTCCCAGAGCAACACCGGAATGCCTTTACCCCGACACACGGCGGCAGTTCCCTGTCTACGGGCAATGCGCTCGGCATGGTGGGCTCGCCGCGGCCCCAATCATCGTCCCGGACCACAGCTTTTATGGGCGGCCGCCCCCAGACGTCGGGCGGATTTAGCGGGATCCCTACAAACCACGGCCGCATCTCTACAAAATACATGCCCTACGCCTTGATCGATTTCGACAAAGTGCAGGTCTTCGTCAACTCGGTCGAGGGTAACCCTGAGAATCCTTTGTGGGCGGGATCCAACACACAGTACAAGTTCGACGTGTCCAGGGTCACGGAACTCGTGGTACATCTCTACATTCGGAACCCAAACGCCCCACCAGGCTCTGGCCGGAGCCAGGATATCTTCCTTGGTGTGGTCCGCATCAACCCCAGGTTCGAGGAGAAGCAGCCGTACGTGGAGGATCCCAAGGCGAGCAAGAAGGACCGCGAGAAGGCCGCGACGGAGCACGCGAGCCGTGAGCGCTCCCTGGGCCACAGCGGCGTCGAGTTTGTCGACGTGCAGTACGGCACCGGCAAGCTCAAAATCGGCGTCGAGTACGTCGAGAACCGAGCGGGTAAGCTCAAGATTGAGGACTTTGAGCTGCTCAAGGTGGTCGGAAAGGGCAGTTTCGGCAAGGTCATGCAGGTGCGGAAGAAGGACACGAGCCGGATTTACGCCCTCAAGACGATCCGGAAAGCTCATATCATCTCGAGATCGGAAGTGGCCCACACGTTGGCGGAGCGTTCGGTGCTTGCCCAGATCAACAACCCCTTCATCGTGCCGCTCAAGTTCACCTTCCAGAGCCCGGAGAAGCTCTACTTCGTCCTGGCCTTCGTCAACGGCGGCGAATTGTTCCATCACCTGCAGAAGGAGCAGCGCTTCGACGTTAACCGCAGTCGCTTCTACACCGCCGAACTACTCTGCGCCCTCGAATGCCTCCACGGCTTCAACGTCATCTACCGTGACCTCAAGCCCGAGAACATCCTGCTCGATTACCAGGGCCACATTGCCCTTTGCGACTTCGGCCTCTGCAAGCTCGACATGAAAGACGAGGACCGGACCAACACGTTCTGTGGAACCCCCGAGTACCTGGCCCCCGAGCTGTTGATGGGCAACGGCTACAACAAGACGGTCGATTGGTGGACGCTGGGCGTGCTGCTGTATGAGATGTTGACGGGTCTCCCGCCGTTCTACGACGAGAACACCAACGAGATGTACCGCAAGATCCTCAGCGAGCCCCTGCACTTCCCGGGCCATGAGGTCGTGCCCCCGGCTGCCAAGGACCTCCTCACCAAGCTTCTCAATCGTGACCCGCAGCAGCGCCTGGGAGCCAACGGGTCTGCCGAAATCAAGGCGCACCCCTTCTTCCATGCCATCGACTGGCGGAAGCTGTTGCAGCGCAAGTATGAACCTGCGTTCAAGCCCAGTGTGGTATGTCCGATATCACCCGCCTTAATGTAATGGAAGGCAGAAGAAACTAACCAAACACGCCTAGGTTGATGCGCTGGACACGGCCAACTTCGATCCCGAATTCACGTCTGAGCTGCCCCAGGATTCATACGTCGATGGACCGGTCCTGTCGGAGACACTGCAGAACCAGTTCACTGGCTTCAGCTACAACCGCCCCATCGCCGGTCTTGGAGATGCCGGCGGCAGTGTGAGAGACCCCTCGTTTGTGGGAAGCATTCAGGGCAGCCTAAGATGAGGAGATGCTTCATCTGAGTCGCTATAACGACGCGAAAGCGCTTGTAGCCATGGGTGGAGGAGGAGGAGGGGCCCGGGGCGAGGGGCGGCTGTTCTCCGGCATACGGCAGCTCTTCAACACGCGAGGTCGGGCAAGCCAAAGCGGGGCAGCACATCATGTACTGGGACATCAATAGCGTAGCCAAGTCTTTGTTTTGGGCTTGCAAGCGAAAAGCGGCTAGCACCATTTCATATTTTTCACATTTTGGCGGTTGGGCATGGTCAACGGGATTTTTTTCTGTCTGGTACTTGTTCCTTCTTTCGGTTGTTGTTTTGATGTGTTTTGGGACTGAAGAGTGTTAGAATGCGCGCTTAACTTCCTTCCACTTCAGCGGGGGTCAGGCAGACGAGAAAAAAAAAAGAATATCAGAATTTGGCAGCCACACAGCCGTAGCATCCGCATTGGTTCAGCATACCAGTCTGGTTCGTCCGAAGCCGGCGTGAGACCGAGCGAGGAGCCGCTAAATTCCCATTTTGCTGTTCAGGGGATCGATGGTGTGAACTTCCCGTCCATCTCCCGCCCCGAACCCTCCCCCCACCTGGGCGAGCTATCTGAGGCTCTTATTCAGCGCGCTAGGCAAAATGGCTAAATCCGCCGCTGTGGAGAGTAACGGACGAGGGGGTTGACGCATTTATCGCGAAGGTGGGGCAGGCCGGGCATGTATGGTGACGTCCCCAAGACAGAAGACTGCTTGATCGTCGTGGTTTGCATTAATAGTTGTATTTGTATTAACTATTATTATTTTATTTCTTCTTTTTTCTATAAAGTTTCAACCTCCCCCAGGGAACGCCGTCGCAAAGTACTTCTATTCTCGTCAAATACCCTATCCTTCGTGTGTTTTTGCTGCGTGTTTTCTGGTAAGTGCGTGCGTGCCTCTTTCTTCTGTCCTCCTGAAACCAACACCACCTCCCACGCCTTCCCTCCTGTGGCGCCGATACGTCAGTCAGTCAGCGCCGCGCAGTTGCCGTTCTGGTCCCGCATTGCGGGGCAGTCGAGCTCGCAGCTAACACAAGATATCAATCACCCCACACCCCACTTCCCAACCCGAATACTTCTCCGAGCTCAACATTCCGCGCATTCTAATAGAGTAGAGAATAGAACTGCAGCAGGCGGTGTATCTTGGCTTGAGCCCTTCATTGTCCCGGAATTCAGAACGAAAAGGCCAACGGTCAGCTTGACTCAAAACACGACTTCACGATGGCCCCTACAAACACTCTTCCCGCCTGGGCCGAGCTCGAGGCTCACCACAACAAGGTCGGCAAGACCTTCGTTCTCAAGGATGCTTTCAAGGCCGACCAAAGCCGCTTCCAGAACTTTTCGACCAAGTTCACCCTCCCTGCCGACATCTCGTCCGAGCCCAATGGCACCGAGATTCTGTTCGACTTCAGCAAGAACATCGTCAACGAGGACACCTTGAGCCTGCTCATCAAGCTCGCCCAGCAGGCCGGCGTTGAGCAGAAGCGGGATGACATGTTTGCTGGCAAGAAGATCAACTTCACCGAGGACCGCGCCGTCTACCACGCTGCTCTGCGCAACGTTAGCAACGCCGAGATGAAGGTCGATGGCGTCGACGTCATGAACACCGCCGGCGGCGTCAACGACGTGCTCAAGCACATGCGCGAGTTTTCGGACCAGGTCCGCAGCGGCGAGTGGAAGGGATACACGGGCAAGAAGCTTACCACCATCATCAACGTCGGTATCGGCGGGTCTGATCTGTGAGTTGTTTTGTTTGCCCGTTTGGTTCCGTGCCCCTGAACGTCCTGCTGACTCGCCATGCTATGATAGCGGTCCCGTTATGGTCACCGAGGCCCTGAAGCACTACGGCGCGAAGGACATGACTCTTCACTTTGTGTCCAACATCGACGGCACCCACATCGCCGAGGCGCTCGCCAACTCGGACCCTGAGACAACCCTCTTCCTGATCGCCTCCAAGACCTTCACCACCGCCGAGACGACCACCAACGCCAACACGGCCAAGACCTGGTTCCTCGAGAAGACTGGCGGCAAGGGGGACATTGCCAAGCACTTTGTTGCCCTTTCTACCAACGAGGCCGAGGTGACCAAGTTCGGCATCGACGCAAAGAACATGTTTGGTTTTGAGAGCTGGGTCGGCGGCCGGTACTCGGTCTGGAGTGCCATCGGCCTGAGCGTGGCCCTGTACATCGGCTACGACAACTTCCACAAGTTCCTAGCCGGCGCCCACGCCATGGATAACCACTTCCGCGAGACCCCTCTCCGCCAGAACGTCCCCGCCCTCGCCGGTCTGCTCTCGGTCTGGTACTCCAACTTTTTCAGCGCCCAAACCCACCTCGTCGCCCCCTTCGACCAGTACCTGCACCGCTTCCCCGCCTACCTCCAACAGCTCTCGATGGAATCCAACGGCAAGACCGTCACATCGGACGGCTCCCCGGCCAAGTACACGACGGGGCCGATCCTGTTCGGCGAGCCCTGCACCAACGCGCAGCACTCCTTCTTCCAGCTGGTGCACCAAGGCACCAAGCTGATCCCGACCGACTTCATCCTGGCCGCGCGGTCGCACAACCCCGTGTCGGACAATCTGCATCAGAAGATGCTCGCCTCCAACTACCTCGCCCAGGCCGAGGCCCTCATGGTCGGCAAGACGGCCGACGAGGTGCGCGCCGAGGGCGGCGTGCCCGACCACCTGGTCCCGCACAAGGTCTTCCTCGGGAACCGCCCCACCACCAGCATCCTCGTCGGCGGCGCCATCGGCCCCGCCGAGCTCGGCGCCCTCATCGTCTACTACGAGCACCTGACCTTCACTGAGGGCGCCGTGTGGGACATCAACAGCTTCGACCAGTGGGGCGTCGAGCTGGGCAAGGTGCTCGCCAAGAAGATCCTCAAGGAGATTGACGAGCCCGGTGCCGGGCAGGGCCACGACGGGTCGACCGGCGGCCTGTTGGGCGCATTCAAGGCGTATGCCAACTTGTGAGAGACGAGAAATCCTTGGGGGTTGATTGGGATGAATGGATTGATGCAAATGTCTCTTGCCAGGTAAAGGGAACTAAAGCAACGTAGTTAGCGACTGTGGAAAAACAATAAAGCACAACGATCGGATCTCCACATGGAATAGCATCTGTTGAAGCCCTTGCCTGCTTAAGCTACTGTGAAAAAAATATCATCAATGCCCCTGAGTGATCAATTAACTTATTGCTAATGACGAATCGGGTCTTTTCAATAGCAAAACGAGCGAGGCGGGTGTGTGAACAGAGCGACGCCGACCCAGACTAAAACCAGAGAGCCCCTTTTTTTTCCATTCCCAATGTCCCAGATGATGATGAGCTGGTGTAGAAAGAATACGGTCTCTTTGCCCCATTCTGTGCCCCTCCTCACCCCCGCCCCCCCAACCACCCTGTGACCGACCGCCCTAGCCATTCCGCCAACCCATTGATCATTAAAACGCGATTGCTTGTTTTTCGTTCACACACACAAAACAGAGAGCATAATGATAATCCCGATTGTGTCCGACGCCGTCATTGACCATCACCACCGCCGCCACCGCCACCACCACCAAGAATCGTACACAGATGCAAAAAGGGAAAAGAGAGAGAAAGGGAGAGAGAGAGAGAGGCGGAGAGCCTGAGTTTCAGGTCAGGGCCCGTCGACCCGTATTTCTTCGCCTATGGAAAAGCTTCCTTTGTTTTTCGTGATAACGCGAGACCGCAAAACCGCAAAAACTGCGTGAACTGCGCGAACTCCGGCGGGGCAATCAATAGAAAATCCCGATGCATTGTCGCCCCCATTCTGGTCAAATAATCCCCCTTCCGTCAAATCCACCCATGATACGTCACGTCGTCCCCTCAGCTGTGCTCGTTTGGCTCGTAGGCGGGAGCACGGGGTCCACCCCTACTATCCTCCTAGTGGTAGTTGTTGCCCCAGCCGCGGGGCTGATTGCCGTAATAGCCGCCCGCAGCGAAGCCCTGTCCGCCATAGCCGCCGGCGCCGTAGCTGTTCTGGTGGCTCTGGCCGCCGCTGGCGCTCATGCCGTAGCCTCCCGCACCGGACTGGGTGCCGTGGAGGCCGTGGCCCTGTTGTTGCATGTGGCTGGGGTAGCCGTAGCCGCCCATGCCACCAAGGCCAGACTGCTGGTTCGACTGAGGAGGGGGAAGACCGGCCTGCGACGGGCCATTGTTCGCCGCAGAGCCAGGGCGGGCGGCGGCGCCGAGCGATGGACTCGGGCCACCGGCAGTCTTAGAATCGCCGAAGGGCTTCAGGTCGTCGGCGGCAGAGGGCCCTGTGCCGGGCTGAGAGCCGGGCGCATTGAACGATTGTCCACCCTGGGACTGGTAAGTGGAGCCACCGCGGCTGAACGAGTCATGGACACCACCGAATCCGCTTCCGAGAGCCTGCTGGCCTGAAGGGGTGGAACCGGCGCGTTGGCCATAGTCGCCTAACCCCCCTGCCGCAGCATTGTCCCGGTGGAGACCAGTCTGACCGAAGGCGCCCGCGGGGGACGAGAAAGCATGTGGGCCTTGAGGAGTGATGCCATACTGGCTGGGCTGGTAGTTAAGACCGCCCTTGCCGTAAGGTCCGCCATAAGCGCCCTGGTTATAGGCTCCCTGGTAGCCCATGTAAGCGGAATAGTAGGGGTTCGTGTAGTAGGGATGGTTGTTGTTGTATGGGTAGTCGTGAGGCTGCTGGACATGTGTCTGGGCCTGGGTGTTCGGGCCGGCTTGGGCCTGGGTGGTGGCTTGGGTACCCGTGGGGGTGCCGGTGATTTGCGAGTCAGCGGTGGTGCTACCGCCGAAACGTGACTGCGCGTGCTGGGTACCACTTTGAGGGTACTGGCTGAGACTCTCGCTCTGGGGTGCGTTATACCCGCTGAACGAACGCTGGGGTTGCGACGGCACGGCATCCTGCTGACCCTGCGCACCCTGCTGCTGGCCGAAGTTTTGGTTATAGTAGTTGAAGCGGTTCTGCGCATCCGCCGTGTAGTAAGAAGAGAACTCGCTGGGGGCGGAGCTCAAGGGGCCGCCGGGCTGCTGGCTTGGCGGTTGTGCCGCTTGTCCCTGCCCTTGGAAGCCACCCTCAAACTGATTCTGTGTGGCCGAGGCGACGGCAGGTTGCTGGCCAAACGGCTCGAAGGACTTCGACGCGGGGAACGATGAGGCGTCCTGAGAAGCAGTCGGGCCGAAGCGACCAAACTGCTGGTTGTTTTGTGTGGCAGGCGGTTGTACGGTGGCTGGAGGTGATATTAGGGTATGGCCTGTGGATGATGTAGTGGGGAGAGGATGGAATAAACTTACCCTGGGCAATAGAAGGCGTGCTGCCTTGCGGTGCGGCAGGCGCGGCGGCTAGAAAACAGTTAGTCTTGAAAAGCCAAGGTAGCGCAAGTGCTGAAAGTCCATACCAGCAGGCCCTGTCGGGATCTGAGAAGCCGCCGGTTTTTGTGCCGGGAAGACATCGGGAACCGGCGCTGGTTGAGCGGGAGGAAGAGACGTTCGGGGGTGGGTGACTGGCGAGTCTTCGGGGGGTTGGGGGCGAGTTTCGGGCTCTTCACGGTCGCCGTCAACATCGTCATCGATCGGGCCGTTCAAGCTGAAAGCACCAAACTGGACGGCAGCACGGTCAACTTGATCACGGTTGCCAGGCATGCGGACGGCCTCAAGCTGATCGAGCATGCGGCGGGGGTGGTGGATGGGTGCGCGACCCGACGCCTTTGTGGCCGCGGCCGCCCGGTGCTGTTGCTGGGAAGCTGAGAGAGGAGTGCCCGTCGCGCTGGCTGCTGCACCCCGCGGGTCCCAAGAGTCGGCAGCCTCGCTGGCGGCGGTCTCGGTCACTGGCGGGTTCGAGTCATCCTTGATCTTGTCGAGGTTCGTTTCGGTTAGTTGATCCTGCGACGGTACCAACGCGACCTCGGGTACGACAACGGGGGGTACGGCAGGAATGGCGGGGATGACGGGGACGACGGGGGCAACACGTTCAGCGGGAGGAGGCGCGACAACCTCCTTCTCGGGTTCAGGGGTGGGCTCCTCGACAGGGGCGGGCACTTCGGGCTCAGGTTCCGTCGGCTCAGGGGCGGGAAGGGTGTCAATGGTAGGCTCGGGGGCCTTCGTGGGGACCTCCCTCGGCTTCGGGGCCGCTTTCGGGACCGTCGATTGTCTCAACATGCTCGCCCAGGTCGTCTTTGCGGCTCCGGGGACCGTGGCAGGTTTCGATGCGGCGGGGGTGGTGCTCGAGGCAGCGGTGGTCGCAGCGGCTTCTGCTGCGGCAGGTTCGCTCCAAGCGGTCGGTTCTTCGGCCGGCTGCGTGTTCCATTCGGTCGCCTCCTCGGTCGGCACCGAAAGAGGGTCGGTGTCCTTAACTCGAGTTCCATTGGTTGTGCCCTGAGTCGACTTGCCGCGCGCAGCACCGCGGCCACCGCGCTCGGTGGCTCTACCACGGCCACGACCGCTGTCGGCGCCGCGGCCACCTCGGGCATTCCGAGGTAGACCCGCAGGAACTGAGTCGCCAGTGGTGGTCGTGAAGGTATCACCCTTGCCTTTGGGACGCGTACGCTCCTTCTTGGGCTTGGAAACCTCGCCCCACTGTGAAATGGTTCCTATGCAGAAACGAGCAGGTTAGCGCATTGGGCTCCGCAAGGTATCAACAGCCCATGATTTAATCCGGTGTCGAGGCGATCCCAGAGAAGCGAACAAGGGTGGATGCAGAAAGCGCTGCAAAGGGTGCACCTGGTGGATAAACAAAGAAAGTCAAGTTCCTAGCTTACCCTCAGCAATACGGGTGACGGCGAGGTTCTCGTCGCCGTCGGTCTCTTGCAAAGCGAATAAAATGTCGACCGAAGACCAGTCGGGAAACATTTCTTTGATGACTGCAACCTTGCTGCCATATTGTTGCTTCAACTGGCCGACCTCGCCTTCGTCTTCCAGTGTCGGCAGGGAGGAATCTGTGTCATGCTTGGAATCACCATTGGTGGCAGCAGGCCGAGCACCGGTGCGACCTCCTCCCCGAGCAGCGAAACCGCCTCGACCACCGCGGCCAGAGCCTCTGCCGCGGGGGGCAGACGGTCTGGACTGTACCTCAGACATTGCTGAGTTGTGTGTGTGTGTGTATGTTGTGTGTTCGTGTGCGAGTATAGAATGTGGTGGGTGAAAAGAAATCTGGCGAACAGATCGCGTTGTCGACGGCAGACCACAGGACAATAGCGGTGTGGAATAAAACGGTTGAGAATCGAAGAAGATGCCGGATTGCGAAAGGAGATGGGGGCTCGCGCAGGGCGAAGCGAATCGTGGTGCAATCCGTTGATGGATCGATCCGGGTGGTGGCTGGAATGGGGAGAAGGAAAGTGCAAGTGGAAAAGCGAGGCGGAGGCGGCGTTGAGTTTTTGCCTAGCGATTCAGAATTGGCCCGCCCAAAAAAGGGCAGTCGAGGCCACCCAGGTTTCAGTGCACTGCTGGCAGCTGCGAGCCTGTGACAGGGCGTTACAGCCTCGCCCGATTGATTGTGGGTCCCTTTTCAGTGCGTCACAGGGCTGTCCAGCCATCAGCTGGCTCCCTTATTCGTATGTACATACACACCTCGGAGACACCGAATATCAGTGTAGGGCAACTGCCGATATCAAAGGAAATAATATCGTGCAATGGCCCCAATCGCTATATCGTGACCTGGTCACACACAAGAATGCGGAATGACGCTTGTTCTCCCGTGCCCTAGGTACCTACCTAGATAACTGGCGCCTGCGGGCTCGTGAAAATGCATATGCGAAAACCCGCCGCAGTTGGCGTTTCTTTACAACGAACTCGTTACCTGAATGCTCCCAGCCTATCGACAGGTGTGACAAGTAACCCATTACCAACTCAGATACTGACTTTTACAGTATCATTGCCATAATCACGAATACCCAGCGGAATCAGTAAAGTTGGGCTTTGGTGTTGACGGAATTGATTGTCTGATTGTGTTTCCCTCCCTGTGGATGAGGTGGATTAAGACTTGCCACCTCACTTCCTCCCTCCTTCCAAAACTCGGCGACGCTCAAATCAAACGCAACAACGTCAGCTGGGTTGCAACCAAGCGGCAGAATGTGGCACGTGATCACTTTGTGCTACACGCTTTGGTGCTCGATTGGGGAGACCCGCTTTTCTCTTTCGATGCTCGGAGCGGCAGCCCACCTTCAAGCCGATTCGAGTCCCCACAGCCAACATCCAACTCGGTTCGCTCAACCCAACGGCATCTCCAAACCGCCCCGCCGCGTCGCCATTTCGGATTTGGCTCGTGTCTAGGAAACGCCGAAACCAATTGATTGAACAGCCCTTCCGGGAGATGCCAGGATGCACAAAACGAGGCCACTCGGGTCCCTCAGGGACATCTTCCCCCGCATCCACCAACCACTGCCCATGAACCAGCGCGAGTCCCAACGACTCCTCGAAAATATCAAGACGTCATTCCGCCTACAACTGGACCGAGAACACGGTTGGGTTCCCCCAGCCTCTACCACCGTGCCGCGGCAGGCCAATTCAACTCCCGCCCAACACAAAACCGCCTCTGCCCACCCGATACTCCCCCGAGCCACCGACCGGCACGTGCACGCCGTTCTCAACAATCCGCTTTTCAGCCATGCCACGCCGACGGTGCCCGGGCCCCCCCAAAAGAGCTTGGCTGCACACGAGGCCATATTTAAGAAAGCCGTTTCGCGGGGGCTCATGAATCTAACAACCGCGCATGGGTTTCTGATACACGTCGCGTCTGTGCCGTCCCAGACGTCCGCCCTCACGGCCAACCCGCCGCCGAGGAGGGTATTGCCCACTATCGGTGCCGGTCTGCTCGTTTTGCAATGGCTCCGTTCCTCTGGCCAGGAACGTGACTTCGAGTTCCTCTCCAACCGAAAATTTGTCAAGGCCCTCCTGCCCTTTCTCGTTACTGAGGGGCTTGATGACGTACTTTGGCTCTGGCTCAAACGTCTTCTGAGAGACACCGGCCCAGATTACGTCTTAGCTCGACATCTACTCCGAGATTTCGTGGCCGAGAGATGCTCTGGCCGTGGCCTGGAAGCTGCTTTTGCTACCATTCTAGAAGCAGACAACGTAGTCAAGGAAATGGAGTTACCCGCCAGTATCCTAGAGGGAGCGTGGAGTTGGCTAGCTCACGAAGCCACGACACAAGCTGGCGAACACAACAAGCTGCCTGCACAGCTCTACGACCCGTTCATCGCCGTAGGACGGAGGCTCAGGCGCAGGTCAACCACGCTGGAGATGGCACTTGTCAACTTGCACCACCCCGTCGATCCTTCCCCGAGCCTCGCTGTTGAGCTGCTCTCAAGCCGCAAAAACTGGAAAATAAAAGGCGTACTTGACGCAGACATTCTCGACCTCTATCGGTTAGGAATCGACACAGTTCGGTACCTGATACAGGCCCGCAACACTGAGGAAGCATCGCGTTTGTTAGACGTCGTGGCGAGGAACATGCGCCTGTATGCGAACCCGAAACGGCTTACTTCCTTCCGCGGACCTAATACCTACCTGATCCCGGTTTTGAGATCGAGCCTCGACGGCACGGACACTCGGGGGAACGCTTCAGGAAGGCTGCCTCCAAGCAACCTAGTTCCACTTGCATCCGCCCTCGTTTGTATTCTTTCAGGCGGCGTTATTTCGGAACCGCGGGCCGGGTTGCGTTAGCCACCGAATTTCCAATGACGACTGTCCCTTCACCCAAACTCGAGCCGACTCGAACAGTTTGGGCGTATGCCCCGCGCGACATGTTGTTTGGACTGCGCGATCATATCAACGGGCCATCATGTGCTGGATTCACATCCCCAGACTTCCCTGGAGATTGCGGACGGGCCGGGTTCTGGATCGAGCCATGCGCTTGCTCTACGGGGTAATATCATGGCGTGGCATCCGATTCCAGACACCCAGCGCGACGCAGGCCATAACCGTCGCCAGTCTATTATCTATTTCCATACGCACATGCCATGTATGTACTGGTGCTAGTTGCACGCAAGAGATAGTGTATTCAAACCACCACTTTGGACGCACAACGCTACCTGTAAAACTAAGAGATTCTACTCGTTACTCGTCGCCCTACTCACCGCCGCTGTCTCTGTCCCCTTCCAGCCCATTAACAACCCTGAGGGCCCTCCTAGGGCCTAGCACAACACTGAAAAAGCTGGGCTCCTGCCCGTCCAACAACCTCTCCGTCGACGACGTGCTCCCCGCCACTAACACTCCCGCTTCGACGCGCCAGCTTTGTCTCCCCGTCCCCAGCCCCATGTACGCATGTCGCTACCACCACCACTGCCAAAACCCGCTCCCACTCCGGCTCCCGCTTCCCGTCGCACTTCCAAAAACTACGCCGCTCCCCATCAGACCAAAGAACCGCGGGCTCGGCCGGCGGCACCGCCCAGCCGAGCGAACGCCGAGGTCCACCGTCGAGGTCGAAGAATCGGCCCAACGCCGGCGGCGCGCCAGCGAACCAGGGCGGGCGGCACCAGCCCCTCCCTAGCTGCGAGCCCCCTTGCACCCACCGCGACGCCTCCTTCTCTCCCAACACAGCCCCACCACCACCACCGTCCCGACAACCCCCCCGGGGGCGGGGACTATACCCGGTTCGCCACTGCAAGATGCCTCCCATACGCC
>NT_165979.1:2154554-2170782 GCF_000143365.1 Chaetomium globosum CBS 148.51
GAGAGGATGGTGTTTTCGGTGTTGTCGGGAGGGGTGGGGGTGGAAGTGCGATTCGAAGTGGAGGGTGCTGGCGTTGAAGACGTGGATGCCGCGCGGGGTGGGCTTCGCAGGGGGTGGTAGGGGGCGGCGCCCGTGTAGCCGCCGATGATGAGGATTTGGCCGGAGTGTAGGATGCAGGTGTGCCCTGCGCGGGCGGGGGGGGAGGAAGGGGGGGTGGGGACCGCGAGCCAGGTGAAGGAGGGGATGGTAAGGATGTACATGTCGGAGTATTGGGTTTGTTGGCCCTGTGGGGGGTGGGTTAGTGGTGGTTGGGGGTTGGTTGGGGGAAGTGGTGGTTGGTGAGTGTTGGGGGGGCGGACATACGTAGGGTTGTAGGTTCTGGCCGCCGTAGAGGTAGACCTGGAAGCTGGATGCGTCTGGCGCGGACGCGGTCACGGCGCATGGGTTGACTCGCACGGATGGCGCGTCTCCGGTGGTCTTCTGCTGGTACCACTCCGATCGTGCAATGTCGTAGACGTCGAGGGTCGAGAGATCGTCGACGAACGTGTCGTTGCTGCCACCCGCCAGCCCGATGAGCACCCCTTTTTCACCCCAGCCAGGCACGAAAACCAAGACGCCGTCTGCTCTCTCGGGGAACCTGTCCTTGACTTGCAGACCGCCCTCAGTGATGTTGCGGTACGCGCCACCCTCGCCCGCCCCAGTCCCGTCGGCCAGCGAGTAGACGGCGTCGTTGGTGTATCCGGGGTGGGTGAACTCGAGGAGGCTCTTGAGATACACCCGGGCGATCTGGTTGGACCAGCCGGGAGTGGTGGACAGGTCGAGGTGGCCGCCAAAATACCAGCTCAATCCCAGCTCGGGCACCGATATGCCTGCGCCTTCGGCGGCACGTTGCACTGGTCGATCACCCGGGTCGGCGTTCTTGCCGGCCGAGGTCCTTGGTGATGGATACTCGGTCCAGGCCTTACCGCTGACGGAGTACTTCCAGGTCGAAATAGGGGCGGGCTCGACGAATGGATTGTCGGCAAACTGTCCGCCGTAGAGGTAGAGGTTGTTGTAGTCGTTCCAGAGATAACCCAAGGACACAGCAGGCGGGCCTGATGGCTGAGGGAGGCTTCGGAGTGCCGGTGAGCTGGTGTCCCAGGATTTTGTGAGATCCAACGCCAGGAAATTATTATCTGTGAGAGGTCAGCATAAGACACCATTTTCACCGTTTGGCTGGGAGGAGTTACTCCATGTATTCTCTTCTTGTTCCTTTGAGTACGTAGCCTGGCCACCGTAGATGTACAACGTCCCGTTCAGCTGGGCGGCTTTCCATCCGTGTCAGTAATCCCATCTAGGTCCTCGTATGGCGCGCTCTACACTCACCCTGATGGGCCCATCGCTTGCACACCTCTGTCGGCGTGTTTCTTCTCTCGAGGATAGGGCCGGGATTCCACGGTCGTGGTTTGAATCACGCCGGCCTCCGCAAGATTTGACGCAGTCTCCTCACGGCTCTGGTAATAACTAAAACCGGGTAACAGAACAGCAATAAGCAGTGCAACCGATGAGAGCCTGGTGATGGTAGACATGCTTGGGGGCGCACTTGAAACACTCTTGATCCTGGGTCGGCGAACCCTGGGTAGTCTGGAGTACCACGGCCGCTGGGAGGGCGATGGGGACGCTGGCTCGGATTGGGGCTCTACCCGTCCGTCTTCCTCTCCATGTGTCAGTCGCCTTGCCGTCTCTCTTCGGCCCGCATCGTCTGCATTGCGGTTCGCTGATTCAGGGGCATGAATGCTCGCGGGCGATGCCAGTCCCTTAGTCTCGCCATAATCCTTCTCGTTCGAGATGAACTCCTTCGGTTGATTTGTATCCAGGCCTAGCTCCTTGAAGATGGATTTCCGCTCTTTGGCGATCTTGTTCGACATTGAGAAGGACGGAGGTCTTCCTAGACCTTCACGGAGTCGGTCTTCGGTGCATCTGTGGTGAAACCTGGGCCTGCCAGGGTGACCTGGGGGTATTTCAGGGTCTGAGCAGGCCTTCGGCAGTTGGGTGTAAGGCATGATGGCAGCAGTGGTCGAAGCCTGGCCTGCTAAGCCACCAACGATGATCGCCGCAGGTGTGTCAGGGAGGCTTATGTGCGGTGGTTCGCCACCTTGCAGGCGGGATGGTGGGTGGCAGGGCCAGCCGGAGGGAGGTAATGAGGTCACGGCACGGAGCGAACCGTGTCTTAGAGGCTGCAGCGTGAACAGGTCACAGGGCGCGAGAGGGACCAGGGAGAAAAGCTCCTGGTCTCGGTCAAGAAGGTGATGATGATGTGGTTTTGATGAACGAGGAGAAAAGACGGAACAGCAAGGAACAATATCTAATAAGCCTAACATCCATACTAGCAGATCTATCTTGTCAACGCAACCACACATGGGAGATGATCAAGGTGAAGGCCCCAGGTTCTAGAAAGACAGTTGGTGAAGGCCTAGTGGCCCTTCACTGCCCTTGTGCCCTCCCAGCGCAATACAAAGTGTGGAGGCACGGAGGTCCAGGGGACCGAGGATGAGCACAACGGCAGGCAACGCAGCCTACCATGGCCACCTAAGGAAGCGACGCTTTAGAGGCGAAGACATCATCGTTGGACTTACAAGTCACTGGTAGCAAATGAGAGCCGTTCGGGAAACAGGGCGCCGAGGAAAATGACCGCCAAGGCCTTGATTGATCTTCCTTGCTTCCCAAAGTTGGAGTGCTGGTAACGTTTCGTCCACGGAGCATTTGAACCGGAACCGAGCTTTGGAGTTGGATCGAGGTCGGGAGAGGCTTGGATTGGCTCGATGGGGAGCTTGGATTGGATATGAATTGCCGAAAACAGAAGTTCTCTCTTTGCCTTGGTTGGTGTGTTGATGCTTGCTGTTCTGGGATTGGATCGAGCCAGGTTCATGACCTCATTTCTGCATACAAGCAAAGGGCAAAAACCACGGCCTCAGTTCGAGCATACACTGGTTTGCCGGACAACCGATCAACCCACTTTTGCGCGCCCCGGGTGGCTCGTTCATGGTGTTTGGAAGCTGGTGTCGCAACAATGAATAAAAAGGCGTTTTAGTGCTCGAAACTGACGGGAGGCAAGGTTGAAGTTGGCAAAGGTCGAAGCTCCCAGGCGAAGGAAGGGGGGGTTAGGGTCTGGTATGCCAACCCAGGCAAGCCAGGCACGCACGCTGCCAGGATTATCCCAACGGCTACTCCTGCTTCTTTGGCTCAACGACCTCTGTTCCTCAATTCCTTGAACTTTGATCACGCTGCCCTGCCAGCCTGTTTAATCTCGTCACGTACTTGGATCAGCATGTCAACCCAAAATGGCACGACTGCCCTCCCACGTGCCTCCCTCGGGCCTGCCTTGGATTCCCACGATCAAGACGACGTTGAAATCAGGACGACATTAAAAATGCACTGCATATAATTATTTAGTGGGTATCATCTTGTCGATTACAATACATTACGAACAACCAGCAAAAACTCAGGCCCTTACTCCGAAACTAATAAACCCTCAGACCATCTCTCCGCCTTTTTCATTCTTCCAAGTGCCGGCGTAGTGATGTTTGAGCAGAGGAGGGGGCACATGCATCGCCTCATCGTAGGTATTCGCTGATGCCGCAAACGCGTAACCGGGGAGGACCAGCACATCTCCAGCCAGCTTCGGTTCCAACAGCTCCTGGATGTCCTCGAGTGTCGTATTGTACGCCTCCCCCACGCTCTTCAGAATGCTCCGTGTGAACCTCCTTGGGCCAGTGGCATCGACCACGTCCCCGAGCATGTCTAGAGTCAGCCCCTCGATTGGCACGTTCTTCTCCTTCATTTTATCCCGGAATGACTGCAGGATATCTTGGACCACCATCCACAGATGCGGCGACCCCGGCTTGGCCATGATGGACCATGTCGTAAACTGTCGGATGAAGTTGCCGGGCCAGCCGACATCGAACTCCCAGCCTACCACGACGCTGGCGTTCCCTTGGAACTGCGGCGGTATCCATTCATCGATTGGCACCTCGCACGAGATATCCAGGTCGCAGTAGACCCCCCCTTCGGAGAAGAGGAGAAGATATCGGAGAATGTCAGCTTTAAAGATGGGGACTGGTTCATCCCAACTACCGTTAGCAAACCGCGGAGACAGGGATGACACAATTGGGGCCACAAGGTACGTACCCGTCAAGCCGAGATACATCTCGACGAGGTCGGGATCAGTCGCCCCAAATTTGTTCCGGACATAACTGTCGGCCGAAGACTCGGTCATAAACTCGACCTCATAGTCGGTATTATTCCTGATGCAGCTATCGGTCCATGCTCGCGTCTTGTCGCTCAAGCCCTTCGGTCCGAGTTTGTACCATAGCTTTTTCGGTATTGTTGAAGGATGCGACTGGGTTGCCCGCCATTGGGGTAGCCGACCGCTCAACCGCCAGCGCTCGCTTGGACTCCAAAAAGTATACACAATCAAGGGAGGGAAGCAGGCCAAAAAGAGGGCGACGAAGACGATGGACCGGGAAAGCTTTCGCGACGCTAAAAGGCAGTGCACAGATTGCATGGTTGCCGGCGCTCCGCGCTGCTATTGTTTGTAATTGCGCAGCCCCCTCTCATGATGGGGGAGGGAAGAGGGGAATGGCACGTTTTAAACAACCCGCGCCAACAGATTGGGAGACGTGGCATGGCGGCTAGGAAAAGCGAAGCATTGGAGATTGCGAACCCCTGGCGCTGGCGATGGGCGAATCGAGAATAAGCGCTGGACCCGACAACTTGGTCGCCCACGGCGCTATTGGCGGAAGCCCAGGGGGCTTGCACCCGGCCTGAATGCGCGCTTAATTCGGGCATGACCAGCGGTCGGTGTCAAGCGAAGTCGAGACGATGAGAATAGATTCGCAGCCAAGGCTGTTGCTAAGCGCCAGCAAGATTCCATGCAACCCATGAGCCCCTGCGATCAACAGTGCCGAATGGGTTGCTGCAGTAGCTGAAACCAACAGCTTCGGGTCAAAATATGTATAATACGCCGGGAGGGAGGTGTCCGCGCACCATCTATCTTGGACTGGATGACGGATTCTCCGCCCTTATGAGAAATTCCACCTCAAATTTCGACATCCGATCATTCCCATGCTTTTGCTCATGCTATCCTGACATCTTACTCGATCCAAACCGTCTATCGTTATTCTCTCGTTATGCGCCTTCTCCAATTGCTCACGGCTTTTCTGCCGTGTGTATTAGCCGAGATGGAGTTCATCAACCCGCCTCCGTTTGGGGCCGTCGGTGATGTTAGCAAGAACCCAACATACGTGATAGGCAGCGTGGTGGAAGTTTCTTGGACTCCGGGAGAAGAAGGGAAACAAACGTCACTGACACTGTGGCAACTAAATGCCACCACGGGCGAATACTTCGGCTCGATGCAATACATTACCCGTAAGTCACGACCTTCCATCTGGTATTATGTTATATGCTGATGCCAGGTCCACAGGTAAGGTCGTGGACGTATCGACATTCACTTGGATCGTGGCCACAACCAAGGACCTCTCGGTATCCAACATGTTCTTCCTGAGCATCTTCGAGGAAGGGAAATCCAGTGCCGACGCCAACAGCCACTATTTCAACCTCACGGCGAATAGCAACATACGGCCGACGGCGGCCTCTGAAGGAAGCACAAGTGCCTCCAGCATCACTAGGACGGCAGCAACATCCACATCAACCACCGCCCCCGTCCAAACCACCCCCAACCCTGCTGCCACAAGCAACGCTCCTCTCTCCGAAACTTCAAGCGGCTTAGATTCCGGCGCCAAAATTGGAATTGGCGTCGCCATACCCGCTGCTGCCGTGTTGGGTGCCATTGCGGGTTATTTCATACTCAGGAGGCGGAGAAGGATGGTCCAGCCTCCGGTCGCGCCCGCATACCACGACGACAACCCCTATAACGGCATGGGAGGGGGGAACTGGGAGCCGTATTCAGAAAAGCGGCCAGGGCTATCAATACCAGCGGCATATGGCCATAGTGACAACCCCAAGTACTACAACCCAGCGGAGCTGAACGTTATTCAGGAGCCGCGCAGAGTGTTTGAGTTGCCTGGGAGCTAGTACAGGGTATGGGAGACTTTGGGTAATAATTAGGATTTGGGATTTGCATGTAAATAGACTTATTCTTTGTTATTTTTGCTCATTGGCGTTGTACTAGCGTCGTGATGCTGTGTGACTGATCCAACAAGGCTCTCGTATAAATTCGGACTTTTTCATTCATGGAGAATGTTCTCAGGAGACCACGATCAGCGAAAAACAACTGCCGTCATTCTCACCACCTGATAGCATGTAAGCTAAAGCAATGATCAGTTTCTTTAGATTGACGTAATAGATACTTTGATTCTTCCGTTTTTGACACAGACTTCGTTGTCACATCCCATCACCGAGGTGCTTGACTGGTTCGAGACCGGGTTTGATCCATTTGAGCGAAACTTAGCATGAACCATGGCCCGGGTATCCGGTTTTTGTCTCCTACATGGATGATCCTGTCCGGAGGACAATATTGCGGCCAAACTCCAAAAGAATTATTATGGTAAAGTCACGTGATTTAAATAGAAGAAAACTCTCGAAAAATCATACGATCTGCCAATTGGTCGACAGGGCTGCGGTCTCCACTATTTCTGCTATCGTGTTTTGGACGCGTAAATTGGCGGGATAAGATCAGCCCATGTCTGTTTTGGGACACTCGCGCGACAGTTGTTATTTACCTCCCAATCCAATGTTCCCATCCAGCATGGAGATCAACGGAGAAATGAGGGTTTGTTCCCACTGCAGAGAGAAGCAGCCTGCCATGCAGTTTGTTCACCTGCGTGATTCCTCGAAGACAGTACAAAGATGTCTTGCTTGCCGGAAGAAGGCGGCCGACAGAGTAACCATAGCTTCCCACCATACTTGATTTGTTGCTAATACAGATCGCACAGGTGAAACAATCGACCACTTCCGTTGCCATAATGCGTGAGATTGTAGGCAACAAAAGGCTTTCTGACGTGTCGGACGAGGTGGCGGCCCCGCCCAAGCGCAAGAACCTCACCCATGCTGTGATGAGTGAGCGGTATCACGCCGGCGGTGTGGTAGAGGGCGACTCTGTCACCGTCGCTGCTGCTCGTCAAGAGCTTGCCCGCATCCAGAGAGATCACCGGTCATTGCGGCGTAATGATGAGGAGCCGAGTCAGACACCCCGACTGAGCGAGTTGCTTCGTCGGCAATCTAAGGGCCGAGAGGATGTCGAAGGAGACGACCAAAGTAGCGATGATGACCGGAGCAATTCCCGCTCCGAGCCAGGCATCGCAGTAGCAGAAGGGCCTGTACCGGAAGAGCCTATCGAACAGCGAGGGAAGCGAGGCCGGCCTCGAAAACAGCCCCCTTCCGATCCGACTCTTCGCCGTCCGCCTGGCCGACCACGGATACATCCCCTTCACAATCCAGCTGCTCCTCGCCGCCCACGTGGCCGTCCTCGCCGTGTCACTCGTCCAGAACCTTCTCCAGCGCCCCTACGCAGCCAAATTCGCCATGGTCGCCCACCAAAGCCGAGACAACCAGTAGGCCGTCCTCGCAAAATTCCGGTCAATGACCCGCCGCCGGTCCCGCCCCGCGATTTCAACGAACCGCCTCCTAAATACACGGGCGATCTGCAGGGATCTCCGCTTTGCAAAAACGATGTTACTATCAAGCATGAGTTTAACGAGCGCCTTGCGCAGGAAAACATGCGCCTTTGTTTCAGATGTAAGGAACGCTGGTTTGATGTTGAGCTAAAGGCGGATGGAGTTTGTAAACGCTGTCACCAAAAGGATGACAAGAAGCGGGCTGACGAACCTTTCCTTTACTCCGCCGAGAACCACCTGGACTTTGGAGAGATGCCAGACTCTCTACCCATCCTCCATCCCGCCGAAGAGATGGTTATCTCGCGGGTCCACGTTGCAGTCAACGTGTTTACGGTGTGTTCCTTTCTATCTTTGTTGGCATTGCTTCTTACTTTTGGCTTTCAGGTCCGGGGCCAGCAGTACAAATATCGCGGCCATGTTGTTCATTTCCTTCGCGACGTAGGCAAGGTCTATGACGAACTTCCATTGCTGCCCAAGGATTTGGATATCGTGATTCTGCGTCCGAGCGGTTCTGAAGCCGATCCCGCGATGGACCGACAGTTTCGCAAGCGATTTCGCATTCGCCGCCGAGTGGTGGCTACCTGGCTCCGTTTCCTGTCACGCAACCATCCTGGCTACAAAGGCTTTCTCCTTAGCGAATCAAATCTAAGCCAGCTACCCGAAGACGAGTCCATCTTCGATCAACTTACCATCCACGAAGTGAGCAGCTGGGAAGACCTAGAGCCCGACCAGGGCCCAGTCGACGGTGACAGGCCGGAGAACGAGGATGGGCTGGGGTTCGATGAAGCAGCTGTACCCAACGTGCTGGTCAAGGATTCGGAATTCGCCCTGCTGCAGGGCGGACTCGAAAACAACGGCCCGGAGAACCAAGAACGTCCTCCAATGCAGCAGCAGCAACCGCGCGACGCTCACCACCTTCCAATGCCTCCCATCAGATTCACGCCGATCAGCGAGTTCAACCGGTCGCAGGCTCTGCTGTCGCTAGCATGTCCCAGCCTCTACCCACGCGGTCTTGCTGATTTCAACCAGCCGAGGCAACGCGCCATCAGCTACTCGGATTACTTGGCGCATGCGATGAAGTGGCATGACGGGCGTTTTGCCCGCCATCATACCTTCCGTTACATCGCATTGAACACCCTCATGCGGCAGCAGGCCTATGGGCACAGCCGGTTCTACGTCAACAAGCAGCGGTCTACCGTCCTAACCAAGGCGGAGTTACAACAGGCACTGGAGAATCCCGACCGTCCTGAAGCTCAGGCAATCCTCAACCAGATCTCCCGCTTTGCTGGGGCGATTCAGGGTACGAGACCCTATTGGTACCGCCGGCGCAGGGAGTGCGAATCTTTCGCGCACTGTCTGGGCGTCCCCGGCGTATTCATCACGTTGAGCCCAGCCGATCTGCACTGGCACGACCTCTACCGGCACATGCCGGAATTCGAGCGGTGGCAGGTGTTGGACGAGCCGGCCCGGATCTCGTTGTCCGGTCGCCTGCTTCGCGAGAACCCCCATATCGCGGCGTGGTACTTCACCACGCGGTTCAAGGCATTCCGAGACGTGGTGTTAACCAAAAAATTTAACCTTTCAGACTTTTAGTGTCGGTACGAATGGCAAGGACGAGGCAGCAGTCATAACCACGGGCTGTACTGGTTTGAAGAGGGCCCGCAGCAGGCTACCAGCACAGATGAGGAGAGGGCGAGGTTCGCGCGTTTGTGGGGTTACCACATCTCGGCGGAAAACCCCCAGCCCCATCGGATTGGACAAGGAGGTGATGGCGGCAACCCACTGAACGTCGACGCACTGCAGACGGAAGTAACATGGGACTGGCTGGATCGCGTCCTCAACCGGTGCCAACGGCATCATTGCTCGTCCACCTACTGTTTGCGCATCAACAAACGCGCGGCGGAACTGGCAGAGAAGAACGGCGAGCCGGGCCCCGAACCGGAATGCCGGTTTCTGTTTCCCCGCCCGCATCGAGAGGAAGCCGGCTTGGTTAGAAGGCCGGGCAAGACGTGGTGGTCGTTTGAGGCGGTACGGAACGACTCCCACATGAACCAGTATAACCGGCTCATCACGCTCTGCTGGCTGGCCAACACCGACATCTCGCCGTGCACCGGGATCGAGGCGGTGATCAACTACGCCGCCAAATACTGCAGCAAGACCGAGACCAAGACCAGCACGTACGCCGAGATCGCCGGGGCCATATTGCCACACGTCTCGGACAGGAACCCCATGCTGTCGTTTGTTTCGAGGATGATGAACAAGTTAATCGGCGAGAGGGATTACTCCGCACAGGAGACGTGCCACATCCTCCTCAAGCTACCCCTCTACCAGGACAGCCGCGTTGTGATTAGCGTCGACTGCCGACCGGCTGACAGGCATAACCGGTTGGCAGAATTCTCCGAAGCGGATGAGGCTGTCCAGACGAAGAAGACGTCGTACGAGAAATACCTGGAACGGCCTAGTGACATGGAGGCGGTGTCGTATTTCAGGTTCCTGGAGACGTGGAACTTCCAATCGCCAAACCCGGGCAACTGGAGGGAATGGCGCCCACCCGCTCGGCCCAGGGTGTTGTATTACTTCCCGCGGTACACGCCGGTCCATGGGCACGTACAGTTCGAGGACTTCTGCCGGGTCAAGCTTATGCTGGCACATCCTCATCGGGAATGCGGCGGCTTTCTAACCCTCGACGGTACCCGTTTCTCAGGCTACGTGGCGGCATACGAGCACTGCTTGGAGCACCATGAACATGAGGATGACCACTACGGAGAGGCGGAAGCGCCGGAACCCGCGGCTGACGAGGACGAGTTCCGGGCTGTACCCTTCCAGGAAGATATCAGTCTCGAAGACTGGCAGGAGCTCGCACGCATGGTGCCTGAGCTCCAACCAGAACACGAGGAGATCGACCTACTGACTAGGCGAGATATCGACATCAGGTACGACTGGCATCCCCACGTCGGCCGGTATATCGATGAACGGTTCGACAGCGGCAAATACTGGGATCTTCTCAAAGTCGAGCACCCCAGTATGGCGGGAGATGTTGAACACATTCCTCTGAAGGCCCGGGATACCCTCAACCGGGAACAGAGGATCGTGTACGACACTATTATGGGCCACCTAGAACGGGATAACGTACCGCCCATCCTGTTGCATGTTGACGGCGGCGGAGGCACTGGGAAGTCGTACATGGTCAACATGCTGTCGTCTCACCTCCAGCAAACTCTCCCCGGCCGAAAATCGCCCATTCTCCGTGCCGCACCCACCGGGGTCGCGAGCAACCAGATCAATGGCCAGACGCTGCACTCCCTCCTCCGCTTGCCTATCGATGGCAACTACCGCCCGTTGACCGAAACACCCACTGTTTTGGGGAACCTACAGCGTGTTTTTGCGGGTGTACGTTACCTCGTCATCGACGAAAAGAGCATGCTGGGGCTCAAGACTCTGGGTTGGATCGATCGGCGGCTCCGCGAGATCTTTCCGGAGAAGAATGACTTCTTTTTCGGCGGATTGAGCGTCATTCTGATCGGAGACTTCTTCCAGCTGCCGCCGGTGCTGAACAAGCCGATCTATGCCGAGTACGACAGGTTGATGAAGGAGATGGAGGTTGCTGGTCTCAATGCCTACCGCGCCTTCGAGCACTCGGTTTTCTTGGAGACAATCCAGCGGCAACATGGGGCGGACCAGGCCGGGTTTCGCGACGCCTTGGTCGAGCTCAGACAGGCTCGGGTGTCGGTCACGGGGTGGGAGCTGTTAGTCTCCCGGTGCGCGTCCAATCTCTCACCCAGAGTACAAGCCGGTTTCGCGAACGCCGTACGCATTTATCCGACGAGAGAAAAGGTGCGGTCTTATAATCATGACCACATGGTCGACCTGAACTCTCCGGCCCTCTACGTAGAGGCTACCCACCAAGGCGACGGGGCAAGTAAGGCCGAGTCGAAAGACGCCGGCAACCTGTCGAGCCGCTTCCCGGTATGCATCGGCGCCAGAGTGATGTTGACCAGGAATATCTGGAACCCGGTGGGCCTGGTGAACGGCGCCCAAGGCACGGTACACGATATCGGCTGGGCGGAAGGGGCGGACCCCCTGCGGGATCCGCCGTTGGTCATCATGGTGGCCCTCGACAAGTATACGGGGCCGCCGTACTACACAAGAGACGTAGAGCTTCAGGACGGGCAGGGCAGGTTGGTGGTCCCGATCCTGCAGGTGAGGCAAGACTTCACCCTGAAGAACAAGACGTGCAGCCGCACACAGTTCCCCCTAGTGGTCGCGTACGCTATCACGGTGCACAAGTCCCAGGGGATCACGCTGCCCAAGGTGGTGTGCGACATCTCGGAGCGCGAGTTCGCTTCCGGGTTGTCATACGTGGCCGTCTCCCGGGCGTCGAGGCTGGACGGGGTGATGTTCGACGTACCATTCGACCGAAGCCGAGTGAACCGGGACCCGCCGACTGCTGCCATGCAGAGGAAGCTGGCGGATTACGAGAGGCGTTGGAAGGCTAGGTTGCTAGAGCCGCTATACCGACCAAGCAACGTGGAAGCGAGCGATACGGAGAGTTATGTGTGACTACGAATTAAGCATGTAGAAAATAGCAAGCAGTTTGGCCGAACAATATTAGACTCCGGACAGATATTGGCGCTTCGTCTCTCCCGTACTTAATAACAATAAATTAGCTCGATTGTCCTCCGGAGAGGGACAGGAAAATTGCCAGGAGCGGGAGAGAGGAAGGAAGCGCCCCGTAGCGTAGCGAAGGGCCGCGCGACTGACGAACGAAGCGACGCCAGCAATTTTATAGCGGTTGTTTGGGTGGACATGTTACGATTATCCCCATAGAACTGGGGATTCTGGAGTACGGGGTAGGACAGGACACAATACCACTAATGACAGGCCAGGATAGGGCAATGCAGGATAGGGCTGGACCTCCTCTTCATGTAATTAGCACATGCGTTATGCACAATTTCTCTAGTAATATCCCTTAAATCGATTATCTTACAGTCCTCAAAACAAAACTGTGACGAACCTACTTCAGGACCCTGTCCTGTTAGGGTTCAGCTTCGGTTGAAGGTAATCTCTCAAGGGTGCTTAGGTTCGGTGCAGCCAAAAGGTGCACAACAAAGGCTTGTCTCACCAGTAGGGCTCCCGTGCTGTGTAGCGAACTGTAGTTGTGATTGCTTAACTGGAGAACTCCCAGAGCTTTCCAGAACGAGTGACTATATACCTATCTAAGTCCCGTGGGCTCAGTTGTGCTCAAGTTGTACCCTCCTACTGAGCTCACTGAAGCCACTCATGTGGGGTTCCCTGATTGGTTTTGTTTAGGCGACTGGCCTGTGTTCCCACCCGTCGGCCATATCCCGTGACAAAAACACAAAAAGTATGATCACCCATTCACAAACTTCAAACTCACCTTTCACCCCCTAACTGCTCCGCAACTTCTTCTTCGGGCGTAGCTCACCGGCATAGTTGCGGAAGAACTCGTCCGGTTCGGTCGGGTGCTGGCCCGTGACGTCGTGGAATGCCGTCGTCGAGATGTAGTTGGTCTTGCCCTCGCGTACCAAGCTGTAATAGTCGAGGATGTACTCTTTCTCCGAATCGTCGAGGTCGGTCTGCGATTTGAGTACCCGCTTCGCCTCCCGTCTGGGGCTGGTTAGCATGGTGGCGGCGAGAAGAGACGGAAAAGGGTAAGCTCACTCGGAGATATTGTCAAACTCCATGGTTTGACCTAGGGCTTTGCTGGCCGATTCGGCGAGTTCCTTGCCGGAACAAAGCATGGGGCCCGTGAGGACCATCAGCTGGCCACGATGCCGGTCGTCAAAACCGTGCGGGCCCTTTCCGGTAAGAACGTGGGCGGCCACAAGAGAGACGTCCTGACGATGTCAGACCTTAAAGACATGACAATGTTCGGGATGTGGCGACTTACACCCAGTGCGATGGGGGCAAACTTGTGGTTCTCGCCGATCGGAAGCGGCAACAGACCCTCGTTGCGAGCCTGTTCGGAATAGAGAAGAAGGTTCTCAGCGTAGAAGCCCGCCCTACAACACCCCAGACAAACCATTAGCACCACCGACTTCCCAAGTCCCAACCCCCACCCACTCTCAACCCCGCCGACTGGAAACTAACCGAATCACACAAGGCGAATGCCCAACGCACTCTCCGGATCCCCCTTCGCGCTCAACACCACGCTCTCCAGATCCACAAACTCCCGCAGCCTCGGCTGCGCCGCCCTCTCCGCATAGTCGCACCCAGCCGCGCTGATCAGCAACACATTCGCCACCCCCGCCTTCTTGGCCGCCTCGGCCAGCTCCAGCGCAATGTCCAACTTATCGCTGCGCGCGGGCGGCACGAGGCAGAGGGTGTCGCAGGCGGTCTTTTGGAGGGTGGCGACGACGTCGCGCGCGCGGCCCGGCGTGTGCGCCGCGATGACGGCGCCCAGCGCCTGCAGCTCCTTGGCTTTGGGGGAGGACGGGTCGAGGGCGAGGCCCGTGAGGCTGTCGATGCGGGGCTGGAATCGGTCGTCGGTGAGGAGCAGCTCGGCGATGAGGAAGCCGGTTTGGCCTTCGATGGAGGTGATGCAGATGTTGCGTGCCATGTTGGGGTGGGTGGTGGTGGGCTGGTGGTGATGGTGATGGTGTGGTAGCTGTGGTTTGTGGTGGTGTAAGTCGATCGAGAGTGGACGAGTTGGGACGGGGAGAGAAAGGGTTTTCCTGGAAATTTTGTTTTGTATATAAAAGAGGGCCACTCGCTCTGGTTTTATGAAAGTAGGGTTTCTTATGAAATCCCCATGGTGGCCAGGTATTAGTGATTTCCCACAGGTATTAGTGATTTGGCACGACTCTTATTACATCATGACTCTCGGGTGTGACAGGGAACTCTTGAATCACGGCCCGTGGCTGGTTCCGCCAGAGTTCTTAACCCAATCCAGCGAGCTACTTCCCCATGGCTACTAGCACGTAAAGAATTCGATTATCTTTAGATTGCGAGCTAAAACCTCCAGACCCGAAGATATCACAGTTGCGGATAGATCCGTTGGCAAAGATGTCATCAATTGATTAGCAACCTTGTTTTATTGGACCTGCAACTTGCTTAACCTTGATCCTCAGATGCCTTTCCCAGGTAAGTAGCTTTGAACGGAGCTTGCAACGAGTCACAGACAGGAAAAGTAAGGCGAGTTCATTCTTCGTTGGTGCAGTATGCGAAGCCAGCTGCCCCAACACCCTCCGCTCAGGTTACCCTCGTTTATCCATCGAGCTCTTCCTTGACAACAACCACATCTTCAACAATTGTCTCCGCCGCTTGTTACTTCTTGATGGCGCACTGCAGTCGTCTTCAGCCCAAAATGACGCCCCTTGCTCACCCCCGTGCATTCGTTGCTCCATACCATCTCCGTGAAAGAATTCAGGATGGGCCGTAGATTGCAAACAGTCTGAAGCTTGACCAAAACGCGGTCTGAACCGTAATTTGCGCCATCGGCGTTTCCAGACTTGAGAATGCCGGGAGAGACGGCCAAGTCGACAACCGGAGAGAAACTGTTCGTCGGGACCGGAGGGATGTCTTTGACGAGCTCCATCGTCTCAGCGTCGAACGGGAATCCAAAACCCGGGGGCCTAACGAGAGGCAGCTTGATCCGGGTAATGAACACCTGGAAATCTGCCTTTGAAGCTCGAAAGACGCCTGCGAGGTGAGCGGCGTTCCGGACGATGCCATGCAAATCTCGCTGTAAATCTAGCACAACATAATTCCCCATGAGGCCAAAGAGGCCTACCAATTCCGACCACGGACATACGAGACCGCAACCACGATCTCTGCCATCGCGACTCACACGAGCGCCCCCCGTTCAGCTTCGGCGCTGAAGAGAGGGAGGACGACAGCTACCAGGTGGTAGGCAGGAAGAGGCTGAGAGGAAGACCGACGAATGTGGCTGCAGCCCAACGTCAGGCTCTCTTAGACCCCCAGCAGACCAGGATCAACTTCGAGGCGCCGGGGGTGCGATTCGCAAGCCCGGTAGTCAGCGGTGTCGACACCACTGCCCTGCCGCCCCGAGCGCCCGAGCCGGCTACCGGACCAACGCCTACCGCCGCCGCCAACCCTGCGGTCACTGCCACTCCGGACCAACGCGACGCCGAGGGAGACACCACGATGGACTCGATCACCGTCGCAGGCGATGAAAATTAAAATTTTACTCTGGAACACCGAAGGAAACAAGCAAACACTGGAAGTCTTGCTGGAAGAGGTCAAATATGACCTCTTGGCGGTGCAAGAACCGTGGATCAACAAGACGACAAAATCCACATACTGCGCCGGGAGCAGCAGATACCACCTGGTACATAAACTCGAGGGGCGGGCGGCAATATATGTAGGCAAAAGATTTGAAATTAGGCAGTGGGGCTCCGAAGCCACGGAGAATTGATGCCGCGTGTGGTTCCCAGAGGCGGACCTCGGAAGGGAAAGCCGCGGATTCGAGCTTTGGTCCATATACAACTCCCCCGCCGGCGAGAACGTACCGAGAGCCCTCTCAGGGCGGCTCAGGCTCAAGCCACTCTGGTGGTTCTGGCAGGAGACTTCAACCTAAAGAACCCACTGTGGGATGGGTTTCGGACGCTACGACAGGAAATCTGAAGACCTAT
>NT_165979.1:2171039-2198461 GCF_000143365.1 Chaetomium globosum CBS 148.51
CCAAGGCCAACCCAGCCGGATGGCTGGGCCTGGAATAAGATGGACAGAAAGAGGGTGAAGGCTGAATCAGCGTTGTTATGCAAGATCATGGGGCTCGCGGATCCGGGACCGGACGGACTACCGACCAGAACCCGGACAGTCGAGGGTCTTGACAAAGCTCTCGACAGCCTGGTCGAGTGGCTCACCTGGGTCGCGGGGGAAAGCACTCCACGGTCGCGGGGGAAAGCACTCCACGAAAGAAGGCGAGCTGCGGCTACAGCTCTCCCTGGTGGACTGTGGAGGTGCAGCAGGCCGCCCGGGAGGCCAGGAGGGCCGAGAGGCTGACGAAGGAGACTCGGGCAGAGTACTGCTGGGAGGAGCTTAGCGAAAGGCTCAAGGACCTTGCTAGAACAACCCGCGAAGCACGGACGAGGGCTTGGAGGAACAGCCTACAGGAAGCAAGCGAGGCAAAGAAGCCCGATCAGATGTGGAGCTTGGAAAGATGGGCAAGGCTGCGGAGCTTTTTGCCGCCAGAACCACCGAGGCTTCCGGAATTTAAGGACTCTTCCGGACAGGTAACGGCCGAAACGCACGACCGGAAGGCCAGCGCGCTGGCCGAGAGGTTCTTCCCGGACCCACCGGCCAACCCGACGGACGTGGAAGACCAAGCCTTTTTGGGCAGCTGGAACCCGGGCTTCGACGTCGTACAGGCAGTGACGCCGACCGAGATCACGGAAGCGATAGGAAGAGCAAGCCCCTGGAAGGCGCCAGGCGAGGATTTGCTCCCGATGGGCCTTCTGAAGGCGTGCGGAGCACCGTTAGCTGAAGTGCTGGCCCTTCTGGCGACAAGGTGCCTGGAGCTAGGATGGTTCCCGAACCGTTTCAAGAGGGCGAAGACTGTAGTACTACCGAAACCAGTAAAGGCTCCGCCGGCGTATCAGACCCCGGGGGGATACAGGCCCATTGCTCTGCTGCCAACCCTGGGGAAGGTAATAGAGTCAGTGGTCGCCAGGAAGGTCACTCAAGCTGCAGAAGTCAACGGCCTCCTACCAGATGAACAAATGGGGAACAGGGCACACCGCTCCACAGAGCTGGCTGTCCGGCGAGTAGGTAGCCTTGGTCCAGGAGGCGTGGAGACAGAAGGGTGCGGCATCCCTATTGCAACTGGACATCTCAGGAGCCTTTGACACGGTCAACCATACCTGACTGCTAGCAACTTTGCGAGAAATGGGCTTCCCGAGGTGGCTGGTCCTCTGGACGAGAGATTGGTTGACCGGTCGAGAGGCCGCCCTTCTTTTCGACGGCAAGACGGCGGCACCGACGGCAATTCGGGCAGGGGTCCCCCAAGGCTCACCCCCTTTTCGCCTGTTCTCTTCATCCTGTACATTTCCTCATTATACAAGCAGCTAAAAGACGAGCACCCTCACTTGGCTATAACAGGGTTTGCGGATGACACCAACCCTCCTGGTATTTGGTCGAAACCCCGAGGCCAATGTCCGGCAACTAGAGGGCGGCGTGGGAAACGTGTATGCGATGGGCGGACAGCCGGGGGATGAAGTTCGCCCCGGAAAAGAGCGAACTCATCCATTTCAACAAAGGGCGACAGTGAACCGGACGGGTAAACCTTGTCAACCCAAGGGGGGGCAACTACGCCCCGTTAAACCAGAAGGGTCTGCCAGATTCCTGGGAGTCTGGTTGGACTGGAAACTCAACTGGAAGGCTCACCTGGTGGCAGTGGAGAAGAAGCTGAGGACCCAGAGCTATGCCCTGTCGAGCATCGTGGCAAAGACATGGGGAATGGGGCTAGCCAAAGCGCGAGGAGTGTACACAAAGTGCATCCGGTCGGCGCTGGCCTATGGCGCATCATCGTTTCACATCCCCACGGATGTGGGAGGCGAGCCGATAAAGAAAGGCATCACCAAGGCCCTCGGGAAGGCCCAGAAACAAGAGCTTGCGGATCGTGGCGGGAGCCTTTAAGTCTACCCCAATCCGTAACCTCGAGACAGAGACGTGGGTACCACCATTGGACTTGTACCTAAACAAACGGCTTGCAGATTTCGAAAACCGACTCCAACAACCCGATCTGGACGACGATCAAGGCGGCAAGAAGACGGCGGGGAGCGTTGTCCTCGCCGCCTGCCGCAAGATACAGCAGGAGACTTAGCTCGAGGAGGGGCAACAGGGGCCGACTGCGAACCTTGGGACCTCAAGGGCCTACGGCGGTGGAGAGAGCCGCGGGCACGGTCATGCGCTGGACGGGGGGAATCGTTGATACGAACAGGGTAGTAGAATAGGCTTGGAGCGAGGTGGTTAAAGGAACGGGACGGCAGGGCAATCACCAGGCCGGCGGACGACTTTGACCATCAGCAGGAGACGCTATTCCGGAACGAAACCCTAAGGAGGCACGACGGTCTCAGCAAGGCGAAGAGCTCACTGCTGATTCGAATCCGGACGGGAGCAATAGGCTTACGGGACTTCTTGTTTACAACGGGGAGTCCCGGAGGATTCTGACTCCTGCCTGCGAGTGTGGCGAGGGACGAGAGACTGCCAAACACCTGGTAGTGGTGGTGTTTGGCCCCACCGTTGAAAACCAATGTTGGTTAGCAAAACCACAGAAAAGCCCAGGGAAATTGTTAGGCAAGTTTACCATGATATCGCAGCGCCTCTCCATATCCGAGAGCGTAGCCAAGGCGGCCGCCTCAGGCTCGGAGATGAAGCTTAGCGTGGTTTCGCCTGCGACGCGCGCTGAGAGCATGCCTGCCTGTTCGGCGGCTTCCCTCATCCGGTTGCGAGCGTAGTCAGGCCAAATGGCGGGGAGAGTTATGACGATGTGGAACTTGGAGTAGTTCACTAGGCTCCGGCTGGCCGTCTCGATGATTCGCTGGTTACAATGATTGCAGAGCAGGCGCAGGAATCCAGCGATGACGGCGACTGGCGTCTTGTTATGCTTCTTGAGATAAACTCGCGCCTCTTTGATCTTGGTCGACTTTCGGACATCTTCGGGCAGGTCCTTGTCGTCGATGAGTAGGAGCTTGAACCACTTCCCTTGCTCCGCACCGAAAGGGATATTGTATCCCCAGCTAACTTTACCCTTGGACCCGAAGGAAATGGCGGTCGGGGTTTTCTCTTCGTCGGAACTAGAGTGCAGTTCTGAATCCCAACTCGAAATGACTTGCATGCGCTTGATCTTCTTTGACCAGGTGAACGCGACCCCGGAGTACGTGGTGCCGAAATCGATCCCAACAATGATCGTATTGCCGGGCTGAGAACCCTGGGACGCCATTGCTGCGATTGATAACGAGCAAAGTACGAGAGCTTTAGATAGGTACGGGAAAAGAAAAAGAGAAAGAGAGGCGAAATTGGTGGCTCTCGATGATAGCAGCCTGATTAATCGCTGGGGGGGAACGGAGATGTCTTGTTCAGCCAGATGGAGAATCAAAAACAGAAGGAATTAAATGGTGGATTGCGGAATGGAGAAAAAAGTAGCAAGTTTGAAAGATCAGATAGGTAAGATAGGCGAGAAAACTTCCGCTGTGCGTGGCAGTGATGGGTAGGTACCGTAGGTAGGTACCTATCTTCCTCGAGACTGGATGAGAGGCAAGCAGTGTGGGCCAAAATCCAAAACCGACTTAATTCAATTTAATCCTAATAAGCCTCTACCTTGCCTCAAGAACATCAAAAATAGGTACATGGAGAAACCAACAGCTGGGTTTTGAAATAACCAGGTAGCGGCGAACAATTGGAAAAACTCACTCAGTTGCACAGGGAATCAGGTCCGATTCTACTGACGGCGTTAGATCATTAGCACGATTGTGTTGATCAATTAATCCCTTCATGTTGGGCTGATATGCCACTACCTGTGTATCCTCTCAGGGTAACTAATAACTAGCACCGACATGATCGAGGAAGTCAGCCCTTCTCTACAGGCACCTTGGTACCCAGTCTGCTGGATTTGCATGGCCACTAGGCAGGTAGCTACCCTTCAATGATTAAGTGGGTTTCTCGACTGTTAGGTACGCCATTGTTCGGACAGTCCAGCGTTTAAGGTTTGGAAAGGGGAGTGTTTACTTCTTGGCAATCAAGCGGAACCAGTCTGTCTAAGGCGGTGTTACATCACCAGGTGACCATCGATCAGGCACTTGATGATGGGCGCTGCACTGTACTACCTCCGAGACTCACCTCCGGACCTCCGGGTGGATAAGACAGAGATACCTAAGGTAGGTAACCAAGACATGGCCTGATCCTGACCGGGCAGGAAGCAAGGACAATTTCGAATAACGGGCTATATAAACAAAAACAAGCCTGTCACTTCTTTACCAACCCATATCCAACTTCAACTCAACAATTTTGGTTTTCTCATAACGTATACATCATGCGTATCTCCGCACTTCTCCTCACTTCCCTTCCCATCTGTCTCGGGGTAGCATCTCCCTCCCATACCCAGCCGGATGTGTACGAAGCCATTCATCAGAGGGAGTCAATTCTCGCCGAGACTCTCGACACCAAGGACTGGAGCCGTCTTGGCGAGTCAATGACGCAAGACGTCGTCTACGACAGCAGGCCTCTGGGACCGGACTACGGCGGCCTCTCTGTTGGTCTTCAGCAAGTCATCGAGAACACCAAAGCTGCATTTGGAGATGCCAAGGTTGCGCACCACGTCTCGAATGCCATCATCAGGCTAAACCATGACGCGTCCAAGGCCAACGTTACCACCTAGTGCGTAAAGTCCTCCGCAATAAACTTTTTTGATATGGAGCTAACAGTAACCAGTATCGTCTGGTCTCGCTGGGAGCCAAAGGCGCTTCACGATCCGAAGAAAACGTTCCGCATCTACGAGAGATGTGACGACAAGTTTGTGGTGGATGACGGGAAGTGGAAGTTGAAGTATAGCTTGGTCACAAACCTGGCCCCAAAGGTCGAGAATCCTTACTTCAACAAAGAGAAGTAAGCGTATTAGCGCTCTCGCATGTACATGTACCCACGCCGTTCCATGAGGTGCAGCTACTGCACATAGTCCGCAGCGGCACTGGACTTCAAGAAGCCGTGGTTGGGTTTGGGTTAATTATGTCGATTCTTCAAACGGCATAAAATATTGTCGATAAAAACTGGAAGGCTGTATTATTATTGATCCAGCAAAAGCGAGATTAGCAAGGGCTGCGAGGAAGGGATTGATGGGATAGGATTCCACCTAAACCCGGAATTAAATAATTATTTTTAAAGATCAAAACTTCCATGTTTGGCATTTTTTAAGATTGTGTCGCACGGCTGGGACTGAGTTCTGTTTTTGGCGGCCGGGAGGAAAAGGGGAGAAGGGTCAATGTTTACTTCTTGGCGGCTAAGCGGGACCAGTCCCTGAAAGCAACAACAGAGAGAGCCACACCACGTTCGAGACTAAAAACCCATCCAACAGCTCTCGGTCGAACACGCGTACCCTCTTCACCCCATATTCCCAAGAAACCTAACAATTGAAACCGGTTTTCCCGTATCGGCCGTCCTGGCCAACGCTCATCGCCCCCTTCTGGCCCCTGCCTATCCAAGTCCCCAATGCAGTTCACAAAGCCCTCGGTTATGTGAGGCCTATCGGCCTGTCACGGTCCCAACGTAGCACGGTTGGCCATCTAAAGCAGCAAGCTCCCACTCGGCGCGTCCCTCCTCCTCACCTCGAGCCGAACAGACGGATCACCAATTACGTAAAAGCCGTGCTGGAAGTTCTTGGGCTCGCAGCCCTCAGCCAGTCGAACGTCGTACTTGAGGAGGATGTGAGCCAGGGCGAGCTTCAACTCGTTACTTGCTAAGAAGCGACCGGGGCAGATGTGCCGGCCACCACCAAATACGTTGTACGTCGGGCTGGACTGCACGAACTGGCTGGCCTTGTCGCCTTCTTGGCGCTTGCGCAAGAACCGGCGGGCGTCGAATTGGTCTGGGTTGGGGTACACGGCGGGATTCCACAGGTCGGTGGAGTCGACCATGATGTGAGCGCCATGGGGTATCACTTTGCCGTCGGGGAGTGTTGTATCTTTGAGGGCCACGCGTTCGAGGACCACTAAGGGAGAAATGTTAGCATAGATACTTGCCAGGGAAGAAAAAGAAAGCAAAACACTATACCTGGCCCGCTGTTCAGTCGCTGCGTCTCTTTCATAAAGCTGTCCATTAGAACCATGCCCGACAAAGCAGCAGCCGATATCCCATGCTCTCCAATCTGCTCCTCCACCTCACTCCGCAACTCCCCAACCAGTTCCGGACGGCGCGCAATCTCAACCACCAACGCCCGAAACAACTCCGTCGTCGTAAACAGCGCCGCCATTGCCAACGAAAGCTGCACATCCCCGGCCGGCACCCGCCCACCCGACGCCTCCTGCGCCCACTCCAACGCATCCTCATACTCCCCCCCTCCCCTCCCCTCCCTCACCGCCGCCCTCTCCCGCAACACCGCATCCATCACCGCCCTTGCCCGCGCCACATACCGCCGGCACGCGGCCGCGTTGGGCAGGAACCAGTGCGCCACGGGCCGCATCCACCGCGGGTACCGGTGCAGGTCGGCGACGCCGGCGAAATACGCGCCCACGTACCCCTGCACCAGCGCCAGCCACTCGGCGTCGGCGGCTTTTTCGGGCCCCGCGAAGACGGAGGAGGCGGCGCGGGCGATCACGCCGAGCGTGGCGGTTTGCCAGTTGGGGAGGACGTGCCAGGAGGAGGAGGGGGAGGTGGAGGTGTTGTTGTCGTCGTCGGCGCTGTTGTTGTTGTTCCAGAGGGTAGGGAGGCCGTGGGAGAGGCTGGTGTGCATGGCTTTGATGAGGGTGGGGTTGTTGCTGGGGCCCATTTTGGTGGTGATTAGGTTGATGAGCATGGAGTCGGGGTCGTGGAGGAGAGAGAGGGCTTCGAAGCCGGGGATGCCGGAGAAGAAGTCTTCGCGGACGAGTTGTTTGTGGTCGAGGTCTTTGTTGGATTTGACCCAGGTGGTGAGGGAGGAGGGGAGGATGATCTTTTGGCCGTGGGGGATGAGGATGGTGATGGGGCCGCCGTGTTTGGCGAGGCCATCAATGATGAGTTGTTTGGCATTTTCGCGGACTTCGCGGTATGCTTTGCGGCGGAAGAAGTCGTTGGGGTATTGGTTAACGATGGGAAAGGCGGGCGGTTGTCGTGGGCGGAAAAGAAGATAATACACGCTTGCTAAAATGGCCACAGCTGTCCATGTGCGGACGCTCAACAAGAATTCTGTCAACATTTTCGTATAGAAGCTGCAGATACAACTTGAACAAAATCCAGTCAAATGAAAGATATCAATGATCATTCATACTGAAGGTGTTTTAGAAATTCTTATGGAAACTAAATAGCAGGTTTGATTGTGAAAAGGGGATAAGATTTGAGTGGGGCTTGGAAATGGTTCAGTATGAATCATCGCGACAAAACAAGTCAAATCAATTGAACGGCCCCAGGTGTCCACTATTTTAAACTTCTAGATTTTGGGTAGTTTACTATCGCTGCTTGTTACATGTTTCTGTGCGGAGTCATTGTTAGTTGCTGGTATATCTAGGATCTTGGGGTTCCTTCGAAAGCATTTGCAGGCAGTGATGCTCCTCCCATTTTTGCCACTTGTGGGTGTCTTATCCTCAGAGCGGAAAGGTACCTAAGCAAGAACAGTTACAGTTCAAAACATCCTGGAAGTTTGACACTAAAGATTTGAGTTACATTTCCCTAGGATATGTACCTAGAATAACACAATGTCTAAAGTACTTATCCGCATTGGATCGGGCATATACATACCCACGGTAACATACTAAGAAGGTCTGGTATCTCCAACATTCATCGCCACCTCACGAAGCACAGAACTTTCAACTCAGAGCAGCAACTTTCATCATGAATTGTAACGGTAGTAACTCTGGTACTATTCTGGTACTATGCTGCATGGCTAAATCGTACGATGGGCTGCGTGTGCGGGGAATCCGAGATTGTCAGATTTTGTCACCCCATGAGCCATGCATGGCTCGGAGGGGGACTACTTAACCCCCTGACTAGCCGAATCTATGGCGTCACTCGATCGGATCGTGCTCGAACCACCTAATATCCAGCACACCCAATATACAGTGGCGATACGCGACGGTTCTGAGCATTTGATGTGTATCGCCTCGCTTTGGGCATGAGGTTTTCGTTGAAACCGACATTCGTAAACGCGGCAAAGACTGTCTCAATGAGCGGTTCGAAGCAGCTGGCTGTTAAGGCCTTCCCTGCAGTGGGAACGGCAACCATCGCGGGAAAATCACAGCCGATTTACACCTCAGTCTCTCGGACCAGAGGTCTGACGTACCTGACATCACGGCCACCCTCATGGAGAGTATCCCTTAACCCCTACTGTCGTCACTTACCCGCAACCCAACACTCACCCTTCACCACCTCATCTCGCCGCTCCACCGAAGGCAGCGGCGAGCCACACGCGCCCAAATGGCGCCCTCCCACCGATGAGGGCCTCAAGCAGCGGCCCGTCCTTGTCATCGGAGCAGGCAACATCGGCCGGCGGGTGGCCCTCGTCTGGGCGTCCAACGAACGCCCCGTCACCATCTACGACATCTCCCCCACCGCGCTCAAGTCCGCCACCGAATACATCACCGACAACCTGGCCGCCTACTGCACCGCGCGCGGCACCCACCCGGGCCACGTGCGCACCACCTCGGACCTGCGCACGGCGACCACCACGTCGGGCTTCCCCGCGCGCGACTCGGCGGGGGCCATCACGGCCGAGGAGCACACCAAGGCGCCCTGGCTGGCCATCGAGTGCCTGCCCGAGTCGCTCCCGCTCAAGACGTCGGTGCTGGCGCTGCTGGAGCGCTCGCTGCCGTCCGACTGCGTGCTGGCCTCAAACAGCAGCAGCCTGACCACGGCCGAGATGGCCGCCGAGGGGCCCCTGGACTACCCGCACCGCCTGCTCAACACCCACTACTTCATCCCGCCGCGCAACCGCATGGTGGAGCTGATGTCGTCCGGGGCGACCGCGGGGCAGATTTTCCCGTTTCTGGCGAGCCAGATGCGCCGCGTGGGGTTTGCGCCGGTGATTGTGCCGAGGGATATTCAGTCCCGCGGGTTTGTGTTTAATCGGATTTGGGCGGCTTGTAAGCGCGAGACGCTGGCGGTGCTGGCGGAGGGGGTGGCTGAGCCGGCGGATGTGGATGCCTTGTTTAGGGACTTTTTCCATGCGGAGAAGGGACCGTGTGAGAGGATGGATGAGGTTGGGCTGGATACTGTGGCACGGGTGGAGCAGCATAATTTGGAGAGGAAGCCTGAGCTGGCGAGCGAGGGGCCGTTGAAATGGTTGAGGGAGAATTATGTCAGAGTGGGGAAGCTGGGAGAGAAGAGTGGTGATGGTTTGTTCAAGGGTGAGGAGAGGGATCGGCTGAGGGAGAGGCATTATTTGGAGAGGTACAAGGTTGTTGAGGAGACGTCCGGGGCTTAGATTGTCCGTCTTACCTCCCGGTGGGGATTGGGGTTGGTGTTGAATGAAGGGCGTTAGTCCAGGTAGTTTGTTAACTCTATGTCATGAATACTAAAGGGCGTCAAATGCAAGAAATATCTCGGCAAAATGGGTCACTTTTCATGACGCGTGCCTTTCTGTGGCACCAAGTGATGTGAACCAACAAAACCTGCAGGTCCGCTAACTGGTGCAGTGTTACCTGGGTTATCAGGCATCTTATTCACAAGCACATCTTCACGGAGATCCTCCCGGAGATGTCAATCAAAGGCGCACCGGATGAAAGTGGAAGTCCAGGCAGGAATTAGTCACGGTGACGATAAGGCACGGTGTGAAACCGCCATTATTAGGGGTACAACCGTACAAACCAGCTGGGTAGATAACGGCTCACGCTCCAACACTTCTTTACAGTTTTACTCAAGATTGTGGGTTATTTTTGCTTTACCTGCCTCTTGCTGCTTCCGATACCCGACTCAATTCCGTAGAGTTCTTCATCAGAGTTCTTTCCAAGCGCTCCAAACACCACAACTCAAACAAGTCCACCGCCATCGCCATCATGGCTTCCTCATTCCCTACCCCCAAGTTCATCACGGGTGGTTGTCTCTGCAACAGCCTGCGCTATCGCGTGGACTTCCCCGACAACCACGATTTCAGTGCTTCGGTCAGTGCTCGACTCCGCCTCGCCCACCCTCTTCCATAAGACTGCCAAACCACTGAATACCTGCTAACTAACACACCTTGGCACCCTATGTGCAGTCCAGCCACTGCCAGTGCACCCAATGCCGCAGGCAGGGCGGTGGCCTCTTCTTCAGTTGCCACGCAATCGTTCCGGCTAGCGTCCACTTCAAGTTCACCTCCTCGACTGACAACCTCAAGATTTACCGCTCCAGCTCCAGGGGCGAGCGTGTCATCTGCTCCAAATGCGGCTCGTGGATTTACTGGAGACCGACCGGCGAGGATGCAGGTGACTACCTTTCCTTTACCATCGGCACTGTCGACCCGCTGTATCTGTTTGGCGAGGGTGCCGACGGCGTCGAGGTGCCCAAGGGCGGATTCGGGTACGCCCTGACGAATGGCGGGGGCGGCAGCTGGTTCTCGGAGAACGAGATCAAGGGCATCACCGACTGCATGGCGATTCTGGCGAATAAGAAGCAGTGAGCGGGAAGGGAGGGCGCCAGCTCCGGAGGGGAATTCCGGGAATGGCTGTGTGACAGCTATAATCATCGATGGCGGTGGTTAATTTAGCGGTTACAATGGATGGGCTGTGCCCTCAGCCGATGCGTTCTCTTCAACACCAAGCTCCGGCTATTAGGTAGCCAACCAGTCTGGATTGTCCCCCATGACAGTCTTGCCTCCCGTGAATCACTATTCGTCATTCCTTTAGTGATACGGACTAGAAGGTTGCACAACATGACCCGGGGGACCCTGTGACCCCTGAGAGACCGGTCTCCCCGCTTGGGCGGGCTCTGATAAACGGACATAGTTCTCGGGGAGATTGCTCTCCTCACAATGCTTAGCTGCATTGTACTTCTTAAATGCCGTCTGCACCAGCAGGCCGACCTCTTTCCGGTCTCGGCCAATGACGCCGACGGCCAGTAGCGCCTCGGTTTGTTCGATCCTAACTTGTCATTATAGTCTCCCGGACCCAGGGAAGAAGAGAGGAAGGGGAGAACAGAGTCATGGGCAAACTCACCAATCCTGAACCCGCTTGAACTCGGCACGATCATGATACAAGCGGTCCGGTAGGCCCTGGCCCTTGATCAAGGCCAGTAAACCCGCAACAACAGTGTTGAGAGCGCCGAGCAACGTGATAGCAAGCACGTAACTCCCTGCACTCGGGCCCCTAAACATACACCACCACACAACCAACCGGTCAACAACACTGCAACCACAGTACCACACCCACCCCAAAACGCACCCAACAACAAAAACAGCATACAAAGGAGTGAGAGGAAGGAAGGAAGGAAGGAAGGAAGGAAGGAAGGAAGGGGCGCTCACAACGCCGTCAGCGACGCGCCAATCACTATCTGCGAGACGTGGCCCGCGTTGATCACAAACGACAGCAGATGGAACAGCACGCCTTGCGCCGCACCTCGGCCCGCGCCGCCGCGTAGATGCTGCCCGGCCGGCACCCCTTCTCTAGTGCTGCTGCTGGTGCTGCCGGTGCTGCCGGTATTGCTGGGGTTTCAATGTGCTGCTGCCCGGCTTCTAGCGACGCTGCGTCTGTTGTTGGCGGTGCTGGTCTGTTGTTACTGTTTCTGTTTCTGTTGTTGCTGTTGCTGCCGCTGCTGCTGTCCCTGTTGCTGTTGCTGTTGCTGTTGATCCCTACCGCCCGCTGGAAGATGGCCAGGTTCTCGTCGTTGGGCCGCCGCATGTGCAGGCCTGCTGGCGAGCCCCATATCGCTAGCTCTATGTCGGTTTTGGGGAGGCCGGTGTTTTGTAGGCCGAGCCCGATGGGTGTTTGGTGATCGATGCTGCTGCTGCCGATGACGGTGGATCCGCCGCCTGCACTCCCGGGCGGCTCCGTGTCGGGCGCCGGAGAGGACAGCCCGACGGCGGGGGCGTGGAAGTTGGTTGGGGATGCTGGGCTAAAAGTGGTGGGTTGTGGTGCTGACATTGTTGTTGTTGGATGGGGGAGGGCTGGTGGTATAATTTTGAGGTGTAGAAAGGCTTCCGTCGGTATCATCAGGTCGAGTTGGTGAGCTCCGTGCCTCTGACATCATAGTGGGATCCCACTCCCCCTCCGGTTCTCTGTCGGTGACAAGGAGATACTACCTAATGGAATGGTGGGGATGGTACTTCACTGATGTTATACATTGCTCAACGAATTGCGGCGAGTCTAGATTCCAACCGGTACTTTCGTGATGGAAAGTCCGTGAGCAAGGTCTAACCTTGACGCCCACCAGCGAAGAGAACAAACAAAACTGTGTAAATGATCAACGACTTTAGGGTTACGGATTGCCTACCGGAATCTGAGCGGCACCGAGGGATGTGTGGTGTAGTGGTGACTGCTTATGAGGACATTGCGAGTTATACAAGTCTTGAATGTTTGTTGCAGGATCCATTATCTAACATGAGGAGACCAGGTTCCTTCACCGTACCATGATTTCTCAGGATTGGTTGTTTCGGTTCTCTTAGTCGTCCCAGCTTCGGTGCTCCATTCATCAGTTTCACCATATGTGCTATCAAAAAAGAAAAGACCCCAGGCTCTGGAGCCAATATTTTCCCGGTTGTTTCTAAAAGCCAAAGCTCGATACTTCCTTTTCCTTAAGAGACCAAATGCTCAGGACACCTGATAAAGATAGAACAGAGTAGTGGCCGTGCAAATATGGGCTTACCGTATCACACCGTCAAGGCCAGAAATATACATAACGACTCAACATCACCACCGCCCCCACCCTTACCATCCCCCCACCTCACACCTTCATCCCATTCTCCTCCACCTTCCGCCCCCTCTCATACATACACAATACTACTAAACGCCTCAAGAGTCCCCCTCATCCACCAACCTTGCCCCATCCTCCGTATCCGGCGGCAGGCGCGTGTACAAGCCCCTCCCCGACCTCGGCGCACAGCGCCGCCAGCGGATCAATCATCCTCGTCATCCTCTTTCCCACCAACCCCCCGCCCCGCCCCCCATCCTGGCTGCTGGCCCCCTCCTTTTGGCTCCCCCCGCCCTTCGTCCCCTTCCCGGCACCCGCAATCTTCCGCACAAAGTTGATCTGCCCAGTCGGGTGGGCGTCGGCGCGTGGGAACAGCCCCTCGGTCGTGGTGCCCGCGAAGATTGACCTGGTCCCGCCGACTTGGTAGGGTTGGTGGGGGTGATGCTGCTGTTCAACAGGGAAGACGCCCAGCTTTGGGAGACTGTTTCCATGATCAGGCCACGAGCAAACCGACTAAATTCGCTTTCAGTTGACATGCCATTGAGAGGTCCGCCTGTTTTTGTTGGGTGGGTTTGCCAGCCCAGCTGCCCTTCTCCTGCCCCTTCTCCCCCTTGTTACCACCCCTTCCCTGGTGGTGGTGGTGTTGGTGGGGGTGGTGCTGCTGCTGCTGCTGCTCGATCTTCTGGCGTTTGCTGGTGGCGTGCCGCTCCTTTTTGGCCACGCAGGTGCCGCAGTACCAGACCTTGCCCCGGTCCTGCACGATCTCGTCGGCGATCCAGGGGTCGTGGCACAGTTGGTGCCAGCACTCGTCGCAGCCGTCGCAGAAGACGATCTGGTTGGTGGCTGGGCTGTGCATGCGGCTGCACTTGAGGCAGAGCGCCTGCTCGGCGGTGCGCTTGCCGTAGTGGTGGGCCGGTGCGCGGGGCCGCCGGCTCGCGGCGTCCATGGCGGCCGGGTCGTAGGCGTCGGGTTTAAGGACCTGCCGGCCGGACTTGGTCATGGTGAGGGGCGTTGGGGTGAGTGGGGTGGTCGACTCGGGTGGAGGCGCGACGGAGGGTTCTAGGGAGGAGAGGCTGGAGGTGCTGCTTGCATCGTTGTCTCCGTCCTCGTCGGGTTGGGGTTTCGTGCGTTTGCGCTTAACCTGCGGACCCCGGGGGCCGGTCACAGGCTTTGTTTTCTTGATCTTGCTCTCCGAAGAGAGGACTTTGGCGACGACGGTCTTGATGGGAGACGGCTTTGATGCGTTCGTTAGGCCAGCCGTGACCTTTCTGATCGCGCTCATGCCCGCGCTACTATTTATGGGCTTTGGGGCTACCGGTCTAGGGGCGGGAAGTGTGGCGGGTGGTGATGGGCGGACGGGGGACGCGGCGGGCATTTGCATAGTCATCTGAGTTGAGATGTTCATCCCCATGACCAAGCGTCTTTTGGCATCCTCGTAGGCGGCAGGAGGGATGCTGGTCGTGAGAGCTGCGGAGTGGGAGATGCGTGACAAGGCGGTGCTGAGGCTACTGGGCTCGCCTTTCATCCTCTTTAAGATCATCTGTGTGGCCGCGGTGAATTGCGGGTTGTAGAGAGGCCGGGTTGTCGGAAAGGGGGCTGTGGGCGTAGGACTGGGTCTAGGTGCGTTGGGTCCTGATCCTATTCCGGGACTGGGAGCTGGAACTGTTGTTGGTGCTGAGCTAGGTTTGGGTAGATTGGGTCCTGGTTCTGATCCGGCACTGGGAGTTGCTCCAGGACTGGGAGCCGGCGCATTGGCCGGCGCCGGCGCCGGGACCGGGTTAGTGGGCGACCCTCCCGTGGAGTTGCCGCCCGCATCTTCCAAGATTCCATCATCTGCCATCGGACATAAAGAGCGATAATAACAAAATAAAATAATCCAAATATCTGTAACAAATGGCAGTGGTGGCTCTTCTCGTGCCCCGGATAAGACAGGCTTGATTGGGTATTATGAAGTAAAACGTTGTTGAGTTCGGCGTCGGGTTTTACCTCTATCGTCAAATTTGTCAAGGGTCCTCGATTTGCTTGCTGTCGCTGAGCAAATTTGGTGTTTTTATCCAAAATAACACGTCATCACGTGAGTTTCACGTGCAAAACCCTAACCCTTTTTAAGCACCACTTCCCCTATCGTGGTCCTCCAGGGGCACCCAGAAGGTTTCTACGTGTGTGTCTCAACTGTGACATTCAGGATAAGCCTGTGGTGCTGTTACTGCTACCTAACAACACCCTTCTGCTTCAGAACTTGCACCTGAGCCTCGCCCATCCCCAAATGTTCCCGTAGAATCTCATCCGTGTGTTGTCCCAAGGTAGGTGGGGGACTGCGAATCCCGGGCTTGCTCTCCGAGTATTTGATGGGGGTGTTGAGCAGCTTGATAGGCCCGCATTCATCATGATCAACCTCAATTACCATGTTCCTCGCTTTGGTCTGCGCGTGCGCCAACGCCCCCTGCACATCATTGACAGCAGCATAGGGCATACCCTTGCCCTCGAAGGTGTCGAGCCATTCCTGTGTCGTCTTAGTCACGGTAATGGCTTCAATTTCTGCCTCAAGCTCATCGCGGTGAGCCACTCTAGAAGCGTTGACTTGGAATTTGGCGTGATCCTTCCACTCGGGCCGGCTTAGCCCATCACATAGAATACCGAATAGCTTGTCGTTCCCCCCACCAAACAGGACGTCACCGTCCTTGGTTTTGAAAGACCTATACGGAACGATAGAGGCTGCGCCTGTCAATACGAGCACCGGAAACAGAGGCGTAGGAGGTACATACGATGTGCCGTCCCCCATCGGCCGGAATCCTTTTCCCCGCTAATTAGGCAGCTGCTGGCGATATTGGACAGCGTCACCGTCTGGCAATCGCTCAACGCGGCGTCAATATGCTGGCCTTTACCGGTCCTCGCACTTGCAAGCAGCGCAGCCATGATGCTGTTGCTGGTGTATAACCCCGTGGTCAGATCGGTAACTGCAACACCAACCTTGACCGGCGGCCCGTCTCGGCTGCCGGTGATGTGCATTAGGCCAAACTCGGCCTCGACCATCACATCATAGCCGGGGCGTTGTGAGTACGGCCCCGTCTGGCCATAGCCGGTGATGGACGCGTAAATAAGCGCCGGGTTGATCTTGTGGATGGTTTCGTAGTCCAGACCGTACTTCTTGAGGGAACCGGGAATGTAGTTCTCAACCAAGATGTCGCACTTCGCGGCCAGCTTGTGGAGGATCTCGATGCCGGCAGGATCCTGAAAAGACAGGGCCAGCGACTTCTTGTTGCGGTTCACCTGGACAATTTAGCAACGGTTTGAGCCTGTCTCCTCGGCTTGTTACTCACTGCAAGAAAGTAAGCAGACTCACCGGGGCCCTCGTGTAAAGAGCCGGCCTTGTAGGTAGCATACGGTGGCCCCCATGCTCGAGTATCGTCGCCCCTCACTGGATGCTCTATCTTGATGACCTCGGCGCTCGAGGGGTATCAACAACTAAAGCCATCTCTGTCAAATACCGGCACAGATGCTTACCCGAGGTCTCCCAGGATCTGAGTGCAGTATGGCTAAAGAGTTGGTCAGCCGTGGAATGAGGCTTGCGTTGTACGTGTAGTGTTGTCTTACTCCGGCAAGCCACTCTTGTCATATCCAACACCCGATACCCCTTCAAGTGAAAGAGACCCTGGTGCCGAGGCCGCAGCGGAGACGGAGAAGCGCCGACGCATCCGGCACATCTCGGACCGGGATCCGCCCAGAGCGATACGGGCCGAAACACACCGAGACGAACACTCAAAGTCCTGCTCACCCGGCTCATGGCGGGATTCATTGGGTATCGACTTGGTTCAGTAAAAGGAGAAAAGAAACTGAGTGAAAGGGAGAGAAACAAGAATCCGAGTGTTTCATGAAAAGTGGATGTGATGTGTCCATTGAAAGGAGGAGCGCACACAGGACCGAAGGTGGTGCCCGGGCTTTCCTCCGGTTTAGCGTAACTATCGAAACCGAGGAAACAGGGATCGCCGTTCACTGTTTCCACAGAACGGGCGGTGCCGGAAAAGGGGGGGGGGGGGGTGTGGGTCTTGGGTATTCAAGCCATCGTTATAATAGGTATCTACTCGAACATGGCCATTCGGGGGCTCGATCTAAGAATATAGAGTAAAGTTTGGGCATGTTTTGAAGAAGTACCCTCTCGGGTTAGGTTCTGACAAGGATCGGTACGTGTAAGTTACCGCTTCAAGCCAGCCGCTTGAAAATACCGCTCGGGCCACCCAGCCTGGGGAACTGGGGTCTTCGAGATCTCGCCTTCCAGCGCCCTCAGCCTCGCCAAAATATTCCATAACCGCGTCCGACTTTTCGACTCACATCCCCATCGCAAACCACTCCAACCCACCACAACCACACCAACACCACCAATCGTCCGCCCATCAAAATGGACTACCAAAACCGCGCCGGCTCCAAATTCGGTGGCGGCGGCGTGGCCTCGCACAGCGCCACCAACGCCGACCGCCGCGAACGCCTGCGCAAGCTCGCGCTCGAGCAAATCGACCTCGACAAGGACCCCTACATCTTCAAGAACCACCTGGGCTCCTTCGAATGCCGCCTCTGCCTGACCGTGCACCAGAACGACGGCTCCTACCTCGCGCACACCCAGGGCAAGAAGCACCAGACCAACCTGGCGCGGCGCGCGGCGCGCGAGCAAAAGGAAGGCAAGGGCGAGGTCGACCCGCACACGGGCCTGCCCGTCGGCGTGGTCGGCGCCGGGTTCGCGGCGCTGGGACTCGGCGGCGCCGGCGCCGGCGGCCCGCGCAAGAACGTGGTCAAGATCGGCCGGCCCGGGTACAAGATCACCAAGGTGCGCGACCCCATCACGCGCCAGCAGGGCCTGCTGTTCCAGTTGCAGTACCCGGATATTGGCACGGGCGTCGCGCCCAAGTGGCAGGTCATGAGCGCCTTCTCGCAGCGCGTTGAGGACCCGGACCGCAATTTTCAGTACCTCCTCGTCGCTGCGGAGCCGTATGAGACGTGTGGCTTCAAGATCCCCGCGCGTGAGCTGGATAAGCGGGAAGATCGCCAGTTCGAGTACTGGGATCCGGATTCCAAGGAGTATTGGGTGCAGATCATGTTTATGACGGAGCGTGAGGAGCGGTTCAATGCCGCGCCGGGGCTGACGGGAAGGCGGTGATGGGCAGGTGGTCGGACAAACTTATTGTTGATTTCTGAGTGGAGTGGGTTTGTACAATATGGGGTAGGAAAGTAAATCGGTCGACGAGATGGGAGGCAGGCAGGGAACAGCAGCAGGACGGCAAAATACCCTCGACATTCGACTCTGCGGATCATGGCCGTAACGCCGGACTAGCTCAACAACACAAACCTAGGGCCAAGATCGTGGGTTTAGGGCGGATTTTCTCCTGGTCTAATATCGCGTCACGGGATTGCATAATACGAGGGACCCGGCCCACGGCAGCGAGACATCGACATCAACTCAGGAGTGGAACTGGGAGCTGTAAGGCTACAACACAACTTGGCAACCCATTGCAGAGCTAACAGTCGGACAGCGGAACCATACTTCGGGGCCGCAGACACGTTTGCCGGCATTGAAACGCCCAAGATTCAAGATATCACGAGGCGATACTCTCGAGATGGTGGCTTATGAAATGTGGCTCTTGAGTTTTGACTCTGCCAGTCTGGTTGTGTTCAGCCGGTGATTCGGAATATTGGATAGGTAAAATATGGATTCGTATAGAATGATCATGACCGCGCAAATTCTTCACACAAAGAACAATGAACAACGAACGTTGCCTCCCGAAACACTCTACATTGCCATTTCTCTATCTCCGCTAGACCCTGACTATACCTCGACTATGCCATGCTCATATCCCCCATCCCTCACCACCACAAACTTTCCGAAAAAACCGAAGTAGATGGAAAATCCGGCCGAGCTACCACCGCTGACAACGACTACCGTGCGTGACACCGCTCAGTCTATCCATGAAACCAAAACCCGGCTTCACAGCCAAACCATTTTTCACCCCCCTAACTCGGCAGAGCAATCACCGGAAGTTGTTATCGAACCGCTTGAACGTGTACCCGATAAACGGCAGGCTCATTTCGGGGCTCTCCTCCTGTTGGCCCGCGGGGACGCCGCTGGCGGCGCTGCGGGCCTGGGCGGCCTTGAGCATGGTCGCGTTGTCCGTCTGGTCGATTTCGTCCGTCGGGAAGTAAGTCGTGTCGATGTTGGACGTCAGGCGCGGCTCGAACGGCGCACGGATGCGCCGCAGGCTGTCGAACTCGACGCCCCGGAAGAAGGAGTGGCTCTTGATCTCGTGCGCGCCGCCGCGGCCGAGCCGGTTCTCCGAGTTGCAGATCAGGCTGGGTTGGGGGTCAGTAAAGGGGTTAGGGAGGGGAGGGAAAAGCTGGTGTCGCTTACCTCCGGATCAGGTTCTCCGCTTCCACGCCGAGCTGGATGTCGTCGGGGAAGTAGAGTGATTGCCTCCAGTTGACAATCTTGCGGTAGGTGTCGTGGCTGTCTTCGGCGCAGAATGGCGGCCAGCCGACCAGGCATTCAAACATGATGGTGCCGAGCGACCACCAATCGCAATCGAACGAGTACCCGTGCCCAGTAAAGATCTCTGGCGCGATGTAGTCGGGCGTGCCGACGGTGGAGTACGCCATCAGTCGCCTCGATCGCCTCCAGTCGTTGATCTGGGACCGGTTGCTGACCGTCAGGTTGATCTGGTCGATGGCGATCGAGTTGCGGTTATCACGCGGCTTGTTCGACTTGCCCTGGAGGAGCTGTTGGTAGTAGTTGTTGTCATGGAGTTTGTGGAAGCCGGTCGAAAGGCCAAAATCCGTCAGCTTGACGTGACCACCCCGGTCGAGAAGAATGTTATCTGGCTTGATATCTCTGCGGCTCGTCAGTTTCGGGCCTGCCTTTCCCCCTGTCAACCTGTGCGCACCTGTGAATGAAGCCCAACTTGTGGACGGCATCGATGGCCAAAACGATCTCGGCGATATAAAACCGCGTGATGTCCTCGGAAAAGATTTCGTATTTGATCAACATGGTCATCAGATCTCCGCCGGGCAAGAATTCCATCAGCATGTACAAGAAATTGGTGTCCTGAAAGGTGGTGAAAAGCTTAACCACCCAGGGGCTGTCGGACTCGGCAAGAATATCACGCTCTGCACGAACGTGGGCGAGCTGGTCCTTCTTGAACATCTCCGTCTTGATCAACGACTTCATGGCGTACACCTTGCCATCGGCCTTCTTCTGCACCAGCTTGACTTCGCCGAAGGCGCCCTTGCCGATGATTTTGATGGTGTTGTAGTTCTCGGGCTTGTCCTTGGTTCGCAAAAAGCGCAAATAGGAGCCTTCCCTACGGCCTCCTGTAGCCCAGACCGATTCCCGGCGGCGAGGGTCGGTAGTTTCGGCCAGCTTCTGCTCCATCTCGCTTTGCCTGTACCATCAATTGTCAATACAAACGTATCCAGCGAACAAGTGACAGCAAAACCCACCTCTGATTGCGCTCGCGAGCCCTCTTGACACTGTCCTTAAAGAAATCCGAGGCGAGCTGCGAGCACTTCTTTTGGTTGTTGTTGGCGTTCGGCCCGTACTTGTCCGGGTTCCGCTCGGGAGCGGGAGCAAAATAATCGAGTTGGGGGGTCTGAGTTGGCATCGGCGGCGCATTTGCGTAACTTCCGTAACCGGGTTGCTGGCCTCGCGAGTCGGCTGTCCGGGGCCGTTGACCAGAGGACGGGCCACGAGAGGCATAAGGGGATCCCCGACCAGCACCCCCTAGGTTCTGGTGGGAGAACTGGTGGGCGAGCCCCGTGTTGGGGTCATTGTTGGCGCCGGGTGTCGTCGACCGAGCCTGGCCATAGCCCTGACCAGCAGAGCTGTAATCGGCAGCCTGAGCACCGAGCTGGGATGAGTACTGGGCGCCGTACTGGTTGTTGCTGCCGGGCTGTTGGAAGTATCCGGCGGATGCTTGGCCTCCTTGCTGGTAGGGCTGAGGCTGCTGGGCGCCGCTCTGGGGTGCAGGCTGGCCTCCCTGGAAGACGGGCTGAGGGAAGGTGGAGGGCGTAGTGGGATATGTGCGGTCGGTGGCGGCCAGTCGCTCGTTGTTACTCCCAAAGTTGAGGTACAGACGGTTGCCCTGGTTGTCCATCTTGCCGGCGTGCTGCGGGTTATGACCGTAGCGGACAATTGCTATTTGCTGCTAATCTGTGCTTTGCAAGCTTCGGGCTCAGTCGGACTGCAGGTGACAACGGGCGAGGTCGAGCCGGTGTGGTGCAGAAAGGGGGACGACTGGAGTGACCCTTGCGTTTTAGGACCAGGGTCTAGCGAGATCGAGGGCCTGGTCTGGTCGCGTTCTGGCTGTCAACCCTTCGCTTCGGATCACCGCCCCGCCTGTTTGGGCTTGCTCGGGAGGTGGGGCAGGGGCAAGGGTAGGGGCAGCAACTGCAACACACGAGACCGACTGCTCAAACGATTGAGCCAGTGATGAAGAATCTCGTTTCCTCGTTCTGCAGCAAAATGGTGGTGAGATTCACGTTTGTGTGCCCGAGTATCGGGTACGATGAAACAAGAGCCCGAATAGAGGTAGTACTTGTTTGTGCTTTTGTCGGTGCAGCCCAGTGCAGCCCAGTTCAGACCAGTGCAGACTCGCTGAGGTGTCACCACAACAGGACATCCAATGCAACGAATCTCAGGATGGCAGTAAGTGGAGAAAAAGAAAGAGGGGTAGGGTAGCCGCTAGCAGAGTTGCCCAGTCGATGCCCTGCTTAGCCGACACACTTCAAACCCGGGTTGGGATAAGAGCTGTTTAGATTCTTTACATGCAACTGCATTGTGTCTGGCGGGAAACCCCTAAAAGGCGGGGTTGCAATGCTCTATTCAATGGGTGTTGACCGCACTTTCCAAAACTTATGTTAAGCCAAGTTCCTTCCCACTTTCCTCTCCTTGGATCTCCGGTCTAGCATTATGTGAACTCAGGAGTTATTAAGGATATCAAGAACCCATTCAGTTCAAGAAAACGAAGTGCATTCTAGTCTATTACTAGTAAATAAGTAGGTAGAGAACACAACCTGGGCTGGGCCAGAATACAGACACTGCCATTGCCTGTTTTTGCACGTGCTACTTCGTACGACACACAAAAAGTGGGCGGTCCGTGCATGGCAAATCGCTTATCGCGATAACATCGTCTGGAAATTTGAGCCGTTCACGACTCCAACGCCGATGGATTTCAAAAAACGATAGGATGATCATAAATCGACATTGAAGATATCAACTGCCTTTGTTGTCTTGAAAAGTGGCGAAGCCTATCGACCTTCCTCCCAGACCGAAAAGCCTCTCCAGAGGTCGGCGCAAGCCTAATGTGCTTGTAGTACCGTTGAAACTCCCTCAAAGGAAACTCAGAAACAAACTCAGAGCCACCATGGCCGATCCGACGCCCACACCACCCCCGCCGCCGGCTGCCGATGCTGTATGATTCCCTGGGATTTATTCTCTATTTTGTGTCCTTTTTCTAACAAATCCTCCCATGTAGGCGCCGAAGGCCCCCCCTCGAAACCAGGCCCTACGCATGTTAGGTCTGCCTGCCCTCCCTCGAAAACTACCGTCTCGGAACTGGATGATATTTTGGACCATATCGGGCGCAATAACGGCAGGGATAATCTACGACAAGCGCGAGAAGAAAAGAGCCGTCGCAAAATGGTCGCATGCAGTCGAGCATCTGGCCAGGGAACCGCTACCGGACAACAGCCTAGGCCTGGCGCAACCGCGCAAGCTGACCATCTACCTCTCAAGTCCGCCGGGCGACGGCTTGCGTGTTGCCCAGGACCATTACACCGAGTATGTGAAGCCAATTCTGGCTGCTAGTGGGTTGGACTGGGAATTTGTGCAGGGCCGGCGGGAGGGAGATGTGCGCGCATACGTAGCTGAGCGTGTGCGTCGGCTTCGCCGTGGCTGGGAAAACAATGACGAACTGGATATGTCAAAAGAGCCCACTAAGGAGGAGATTGTTGAGGCATTCCGCAAGTCGCGTGGCATCAAGGACTACGACGGCGTACGGGGCGATGTTGTCATTGGCAGGCATACTTGGAAGGAGTACCTCAGGGGTCTACACGAGGGTTGGCTAGGCTCCCTTGCGCCACCGCCCGAGCCGCTCCCAGCAGTTCCCACACCGGAATCAACCACGGAGGATAAGCCCGCTGAAGACCAGGCGACCGAAGGCAAACCCGCCGAAGAGAAGAAGCCTGCGGAAGAGGCAAAGAAGCCCAAGAGGCCGCCTCAACCAAAACCACACAACACCACAGCCGACTACTCTACTGCATTCCTCCCTCCTCGCGCCCCTAACGAGTTCGATCCCTCCGCACCCATCCGTGAGCCCCACCTCCTCGGCTTCCTCAACACCCCGACCCGCCTCTACCGCTTCTTCAACCGCCGCAAGCTGGCCGACGATATCGGTCGGGAAGTCGCCGCCGTCTGCCTATGCACGTACCGCGAATACAAGCAGCTCGCAGCCGACGCCGACGCCGCCAGCTCAACAGACTCCAGCGAGCAGTCACAATGCGAGCAACAAAAGGAATTAGCGTGGGAAGAGAAGGACTGGGTCAAGACAGTCTGGAAGGAGGACGACCCCAAGGATGCCGAGGCCACCGAGGTTGCCGAGAAGATCCACGCGAAACCCATCGTCATGGACGAGCGCATCGCCGAGCGCATGCGCCGCTTCCAGTTGCAGCCCGAGGAGGAGGAGCGGGTACGCAAGATTGTGGTGCCCGAGGAGGAGGTCGAGGGCTGGACCAAGGGGAAGCTGCGCCAGCTGTACCGGTGGGGTGTGAAGAAGGCTTTCGAGAAGAAGAAGGCCTCGCCATTGGACGGCGAGGATCTAGATTAAAGAGCGGGGGTCGGGTGCTGTTCCGTAAATGGTGTACTTGTATGACTGTTGGGTGTAAGTGTTGGAGTATCACGGTGCATAGCTGTGGCCACAGCGCCCATATTGTAGGACTAAATGATAGATCTCGCCGGGTGGGACAACGGTTGGACCAACCTGTGTTATCATAATGAACTAACCCCTCTTGTCATTTCATTTGCATTTGGCGGTAGTTGCGGTTGGTCTTGGTGAGACATAATGTTAGTGTAGAATCCTCTTCGCCCTTTTCTTATCATTCTACGCCTGATATTCCCCTGAGTTCTAGCTTACTCTAACGGTACATTAGTAGCTACGCTTCTCTAGGGTAGACTAGGAAAGTATTGATATACTTCTCGAGGATTATTTCTGCTAAGAGACTGTTTCTAGCCCCGTACACAACGGCTTCCGTGGTCCAAAGGTGGGAACGGGAGAAAGTTATGACCGCAATCTCACTAAATGCCTACTACCGTTGTACAAGAGCCTTACTCTATCTGCTAGCCTGCCGCTTCTATTCTTTCCTCGTTAGCCAAACGTTATACAAGCCACTCTCCTTACACTCGACATTTCTCTGAAGCATGACTGGATATCTCTGTACTCTTTCCCTGGGTATACTCCTTTCGTTCATTTGTTACTTACTACACCTCTTCCACGGCCAAGATGCAAAAGTGGACCAGGATGCAGAAAAACGGTAGCATTGTTAATAGAATCCTTCAGGCTTACGAAAAGTTGTGTCTTCCGACGTTACAAACTGGTTTAGGCCGTTGAGAGACCAAGTCCCTGTCATGAACTACCCACACAGAATCCAGCAGCGAACTGTCCGCTTCAATAACACCTCCTGCAGCTCCCGTCAGACCCAGACCCGTATACATCCATCTTGCCATCGTCCCAAGTCACGGCATTCGGCTTGGTATACATACTACCTCCCATATTCTCCCAGTCCGAAGTCCACTTGTCATCCTTCCACACCTTCCGGTAAAGAGCGTTGTCGTCACCCGTGATGTACACCTCCATCTTACCACCGTAGTACACCACATCCGGCGCCTTTCCACCCTTTATTTTTCCGCCCATATTCTCCCAGCCACCCCACCCCGTGCCTCGCTTGTACGTCTTGTGCCAGCACGCACCATCAGACCCTTTCACGAAGACATCCATCCGGCCATCCCACGCGCACGCCGCCGGCTCCCCATCAAGCGTACCACCCAGACTCTCCCACTGGCCCCAACCAGACTCATACTTCCTATGCCAGGCCTGCCCATCCTGGCCCTTACAGAACACGCTGGTATGGCCCTGGCCCCAGGTGACAGCCTTGGGCGGACCGTCGAGGTACCCACCCATGTTCTCCCAGCCGTACCAGCCCTTCTGGCCGTCATCATACCTCCGGTGCCAGCACTCGCCATCACTGGACGACACGTACACGCTCACATGGTCCTTGCCCCAGGAACAGGCCGACGGGTAGTGCTTCACGCTGCCGCCCATGCCCTGCCACGGGCCCCAGCCGCCGCTGCCGCTGCCGGAGTCGTAGGCGCGGTGCCAGGCCTGCCCGTCGGTGCCCTTGCAGAAGATGTGCATGTTCTCCTTCTTGCGGCTGCACGCCGCCGCGGGCGAGTCGAACGACCCGCCGATGTCCTGCCAGCCGCCCCATTTGCCGCCGTCGTAGGTCCGGTACTTGCACGTGCGGTCTTTGTGCACGTAGTAGACGTCCTGTCGGGACCCGCCCCAGGAGGCGGGCGTCGGGTTCCAGGTGGAACTGCCCTCGAGGTTCTCCCATTGGCCGGATGTGGCGCGGTCGGAGAGGGATGACTTGGTTAGGGGTACCACGGGGTGAGCTGGGGAGGTGTCGGGGGATCGTTTGACCGGCGGGTTGTTGAAGTACTCTTCTGAGAGGAGGTTGGACCGTTTCATCAGGAAGGTGCTGTGACCACGGGGTGCGTTCCAGTCAAGATGGTTGGCGCGAGGTTCGGGCCGGAACAGGTTGGCTCCATGCTGGGGCACAGAGACGACCAGGCCGCTGAATGCAACGAGGAGGAGAGATAAGAGGTGCATAGTTGCAGACATCGACTGTTGCCCAAGACAGTTGTCGGTACCCAGAAACGGGCATTAACCTGGGGGACCTGTGGCTCCTTAAGGCAAGCTGGGCTATCGCGATACTGGGGCGGCGGGTTCAGGAGAATCGGGTTGGTGAATGTGGTCGGCGCCACAAAGTGACCATACGCTGCAGTAATATATTGCTTCCTCCGGGTTTCTTCGCATCCGACGCGGCATCTTAGCTATCCCGACCTGTTGCAGCTTCAGCTCTACAAACGACACCATTCTGTAGGTCATTCGGGTCTGAAATGGGAAGCACATCGCATCAATACTCTGTGGTACTACCCACCACTTTTCTTTTTTTTGTCGTTGTTTCTTTTGAGCTGGAGCACGTCGGCCTGAGTCTAGATGGAGATGGGAAACGGTTCAGTACGACCCAAGGCCACGGAGGACTTGTGATGCGAAGCAGGAGACCACCCTGCTATACGACGTTTCCCGGATAGTGCTGCCTTCCTTGATATGGCTCCCATCCAATCTCATGGCGTCTACGTTCAATCAATCGAAGTGGAAAACGGCAACCAGCCCGAGGCGGCACTCCCCATATCGTGTGATGTGTACCCCAGCATTCTGGGTCCCGGAGTTGTGCCTATTCTCAATGAGTTGGAGGCCGTGTGAACGCCGATACATTGCAGGCTTGGCGAGAGTCGGCGGTAACACAACGCAGTTTGTTTTGTATGTACCAACGGTATGTTGAGGGAACTAGAATATATCCTCATATCCCAGAGATGTGCAAGTTCAGGGAGTGGAGTGAAGAAATGCCTTGAATGAAATATCGACACTCGTTAAGTCAAATTCTCAGAAAACCACATGGGCTTGGATGGATGTAACGAGATCTAGGAGGGTTCATACCTATCAGTTCCGAGCTTTTTTGTGCAGACACAGAACTTCTGTACGCATAACAGGACGCTTCTCCAAGCTCTCGTATCGTCACGGAAGCTCTAGGGCCTCAGTCATCCTCATCATCGTCGGATCCATAGTCCACCAGCAACCCCCCGGGCTTGGCGGTGCTTTTAGTGGTCACCTGTGCCGGCGGTACAGGCGTTGTGGTCGCCGGCGCCACGGGTTTCGACATCCCTTTTGGCGCATCCCCATCACCGCCAGCACTCAACTCCACCCCCATCTCCTCGCCACCTTTCCCATCAACCGCCTCCCTTTTCTCATCATCCTTCCCATCCCCATCCTTCCCCTCCCCAACCCCCTTCCCACTCCCACTCCCACCCCCACTAGACTCCCTCCTCCCCCCACCCACGCCAACCCCCTTCAACCTCTTCCTCCCATCCCCCCCCCCCCCCACCCTCCTCTTCTGAGAGCAAAGGGAGACCGAAATACCCATGCGTCTCTAATCTTTGAACGCATAGATGGTGGTTTTGATCACAGCCACATTGTCCAAGACGGCGCGGCCCCGAAAAGAAATTTCTACCCCGCAATGGATACCTTAGGTCTAATTCGAGCTATATAACGTCTCTGAATTCTGCCCGGATTTAGGGAAACATTCAAATAGGTAAGCGGCAGCCTCCCGATAGCGAGAACCTTCCCACGGGCCGGACAACTATCACTCCTCCCCAGCCTACTTGGGCCGGCGCGAGGAGAGCGCATCGTCTAGACTTTGAATGAAAATATACAGAAGTACAAAACTTT